>NC_079418.1:7246840-7321840 GCF_026213295.1 Gadus chalcogrammus
ATAGAAACAGGCCGACATAAGAAATCATGGCTGCCCAAAGAGGAGCGGCTGTGCCAGCAGTGTGAAGAAGCTGCTGTAGAGACCGAGCAGCACTTCCTCCTCTGCCCCAAATTCAAAAATGTCCGCGAAGTATATTTTAGCAAATTCGGCCAAGAACACCCACATTTTATCAACTCCCACGTTGACCAACTAAAAATATTAATGGGAGAGAGAAAAGAGAGCTCCGTCCTCACAGGACAGTCTATTTCAGCTTGCCCCAACATGAGAGGATGACATTCTACACAAGGCCACACTGTTTTATTTTGTCTAATTTTAATGATAATTCATAACGTGTTTTATGTAGCTTCTCTTTACATTCATTTAATTTTACTATACTATTACTATTATTTATATATGTACTTACATCTGTTATCTTATATTGTTATAGGTTGTTATCTGTACACATTGTTCTGACGTTCTCTTTTGTAATATTTGTAACACTGTAATGCTTTGGAAACACTGTTTGGTTTACCACAATAAACATAAAGCTTTTCGAATTGAATTGAATTGAGAGAAATGTAATGTAACTTTATTTGAACAGGGACAATGTCCAAAAGAAACATTAACCTTGTTTAGAGCAAGGAGAGATGCATTGTACCAGGTTTTAGCAAACTGCTATTTTCCACCTGTAATCCCTGGGCAGAGAGAGAGAGAGAGAGAGAGAGAGAGAGAGAGAGAGAGAGAGAGAGAGAGAGAGAGAGGGAGAGAGAGGGAGAGAGAGTGTGTGTGTATCTTCAATTTATCTGTTTAAAGGAGATACTGGACTTTTTGTACACTCTTATCCACATTTGACTTTCTATTGAGTATGTAATAATTTGATATTTGTATGTATTACAAATACAAATTTAGAAATAGGGTTAGGGTTAACCCTTACCCTTACCCAAAGCTTTTAATCTTAAACAATATCAAATGCCTGCTTTGTCAAACTCTAACAAAAGGGATGACTACATCGCGTCGTTTTGGCTCCTCCGTCCGTGACGCGTTTAATGTCACTACGCAGGACACTGACGTCATCGCGTTACGCGCCAAATTCATTCGTTCATGGGAGCTATACACAACAGCTTCTTTCAGCCCCGTACTTTTTACACTGCATTTCGGGCAGAATAACGTAGATTAACATCAAAAACATGTCACAACAACCGGGCTATTCGCCCAGCTTCAAGCGACCGGCGGAGATAATGCGACTGAGGCGGAAGAGAACGCAGGGTGAGAGCCAGGGGTCCTGTTCCAGTCAGCGGGGCGCCGCCGCGTTCGTACCCGGGGACAGCGACCCCTCGCCTGGGTGCGTCCGGCCCTTCTCCCCGGGCCCGCTGCTGACCCTCCAGAACCGTTCCGGCGGAGGGGTGAAACGCCGGAACCCATTCGCCAGTATTGAAAATACGTGCAATAGCGCGAAGAAAAGACTTATTATTTACAATGATGATGAAAAGGAAGAAGATACGGAAAGTGTTGTTCTTGGGGTAGCGGAAACTACAAAGATTATGGACGGAGGGACTTCAAAGATGGCGGATGGCGAGTTGTCAACAAATAAGGTTCTGCTTTTGAGTGACAGCTTGGTGGAGGCGCAGCTGCAGGGGATGCAACATACCTTCAGCAAGGTGAATTCAATTTAGAATAATCTTAAAAATGTCTCCCCTTTCAATGTTGCATTATAAATGTGTCTTGTTAAAGGATATTATTGTCTTCATATTAAAACATTGTAAAGGCAAATTTATAAATATGTGAAAAGATCATCCATTTACGTCACGCGTAGATATATGAAATATGATATAACACAGAGTTCAGATAAATGAGTAGTAAGCAATCCTAATTCAAACATCAAACAGCATGAAAAAAGTGTCAAAAAGTTAAAACTAGACAGTTTAAGGTGCTAAATATATCAATGGAATATATTTATTTGCCGAAACCCATGGAACAATAACACACGAAAGATGACCACAGCAGAGATATTGACTTCCGTCAAGTTAGAAAGAAATTGGCAGATTCGGAGTTTGCGGTTCAATTGATCACTGAAACTAGCCTGGTTCTACCAGACTCTCGTACTTCACTTCATTTCATTTCATTTGTACAGAGAGTCTGGACCTAATCAATTGACAAACGTTAACTCACTTGAAGGCGGGTGTCTGTTGAAGTCTAAAATGATTGGATCTGCCCAGTGCCACTCTGGATCTGCCATAACCAATCGCTAACGTTTGGTTGTGACGTATGTCATGCGCCGGGAATCACGCGCAGGTTGTACACAAACCAAACACCTTGCGCGTCTGCACGAAAATGTCCGTCAACGACAGCTGCAGGTTTTGTTCGTCGAATTTAATTTATCAGGGAAAAATTGCACATTGTAAATCAACTACCGACCTACAACAACAACTCAAACTGGCGTACGACTTCATCGTCATTGTTCTCAGACACGCCCTCTGTTCGCTGATTGGTGGCCGCTGTGGCGGCACAAGAAAACCAAATTACATACAGCAGGTCCAGACCTAGTACTGAAGGGAAATTCAAATTGAGCGGAAGTACTTAGGCGGGCGGAGCCAGGCTACACTGAAACATCGTTGCGACACAAATGACACCTCTAGCTAAATGTAGTAACTTATGGTGCGTTCCAGAGCCCATCCAAAGCAATGGGATGTGGGACTTTATCCTACCTGAACTGTACTAGCTCCTACTTGGTGAAGTGGGGGTAGGTCGATCACCCCCGAGTTCGATAGTAGGAGGTTCCACTTCGACGGTGGGATGTTCCACTTCGACAGGCATTCCAGTGCACTTTTCTTAGTTGGAGGTAGGATAAGTCCCACGTCCCACTGGTTTGGATGGGCTCTGGAACGCACCATTAGAGAACCAGCTACAACCTTGTTTTCATCCAAACGAGCCGTCTTTAGAGAACGGTGAATTGCATTGGCTTCCATGAGCTGTCGGCTTTCAGCCGCGAGCTTAGGGACCGTCTGCAAAGTGCAAAACTGAAAACGACCACAATGGTCAAATTTCAATAGCGTCGCCATTATTGACTCTAGAGCCCCAAGACTTGCTCCAGATAGGCAAGGCCTCTATATGGTCCTCCTATTACAACCTTTACTTTTGAAAAATATGTCTCCGCTTATTTGTAAGGATTTTTTGTTGAGCACAATTTCAATAGCTAATGTTGACATCGTCCCAGCCAAAGAGTATTGGTATTAATACCTCATTCATTGTCCAAAATAATCCATAATAATTCAAATCGGGTTTTGTTGTGGGTACAAAATTAATCTTGAAGAACACTCGTCCCAAGCGTCCCCGGCGAAATTATCGTCTATGATTTGATGACTGATTTCAACGATCAATGATAGTAACCCACCTCAAACTGTTCACAAGAAGTCACAAATATATAGTACTTAACTTTGCCATTATCAGATAAAGATTATTGGTGGCCAAGTGCCTCACTTTAGCGTCCTTCACCCATCCAGCCACAGCATATTGGTAGGCATCAGTGCTCTTGAACGCTTTCAAGATATCTCCACTGTATTGGGGAGGGGTTGTGGACTAAATAAATATATATGTCATGAAGATTGATTTGAGGCAAGCGTGAGGCCGATACTAATGGACTAAAACATCTCGTTCTCCCTTCTCAGAAGCGTCTGGACTTCTCAGAAGACGACTCCTTGTTTGACGAGGAAGAGGAGGCGGAGAAGATACCGTTGCCAAAGGTCTGTATCTGTTTTATTGATCGACCGATATATCGGGCCGATATTTGCATATATCTTTTACGTTTACAGATTTCTTTAAAAAAATATATTACTTAATTTTCCTGGCATGATTTACTGACAGACAGTTCAATAAATGTTCATTTTGTAAATTGAGACTTGTAAGATATTTTTCTCATCATTGTGTATTTTTTATGATGTAAATTGAGAGAAGAAAAGCAGTATCGGCCATTGGCTAAGGCTGATGAAACGACATCGTTATCGGCATCGGCCTAATCTGTTGATCCCAAATCTGTTGAATGCTTCCTCTGATTGTCAAAATCAATGTCTTAAAATCCCCCCATTAAATAACTGTAAAGTCATTGGGTTTATGCTTTATCGAACTAGGAACCTTTGGCCTGGGAGCAGAAGACACTATTGATTAAATTGAGGACATTTGCAGAAGCTTTTATCCAAAGCGACTTACAATAAGTACATTTATACGGGAATGGGTTAACCTAGGGAGGTTCAGAACAGAAGGCGTTAGGCGGCCGCCTAAACTGTAAAGGGCTGTGGGAAACACTGACTACTACCATGACTCATACACCATCTCTCTCCTCTGAAAAACTTTCAGAGGCCCCAGCTCCAGAAGCAACTAGCGTGACCTATAACATCTGTTTGTTGCCTATGTAATTGTCCTACTGATTTCGGACATGCTTTGTTCCTGTTATGTGCTGTATGTAATTTGACATTTGATGTGCCTTGTTTCTGTTATATTATGTACTGCAGAACAGGAACCTGCTGGAAATCAGCTTTATAGTGAGTCAGGTTTTAAATTGTAACTTTGTTACCTTTAATACTTTCCTGTAGAATTAAAAAAATGAAATCTCTCAACCCCCCCACCCCTCCCCTGAAACGCTTTCAGAGCCCAAGTTCCCGCAGCCAGGCCTCCATAGCGCCCCCTGTCTGCGTGGAGTACCCCGCGGACTGGAGCCTCAAGACCCGCGTCCTCTTCACCTCCCCGCTGGCCTTCTCCTGGGCCGAGAAACCCAAGGCCCAGGAGGAGGCTGCCGGCCTCGCTCAGCACTGCCGGGCCCAGCACTCAGCCATCCCACACAGCATGCAGGTACCGACCAACACAGCCCTAGTGATGGACAGAAGGGCTGAATTTATCGGATGATTCTATCACAGATATCTGGATAGGATTTGGACCAATATTGCGATTGCAATTTAATCTGCGTTTATTTTTAATTCATTAAGTTCTTTATGTTCTGTATTATTCACTAAACATGCAATAATTCATTCTTTAGTATGACCAACACAACACTGGAAGCAGTCAACATATAAAATGCTCTTCCCTTTAGGCCAGGCCGTTGTATTGAGATTAATTGATATTATAACATATTTATTTAACTATTGAATTGTGAAAGAAAAATAAATATAAATCTTATTGATCTCCAGTCACAAACGGTAACAAATCGCAGCCTTTGTAATTTGCTTATTGCTTTCAATTACATCACAATTTTGTTTGCAGATTTGAAATCTTGCTAAATGGTGTCGATTTATTTATTTACACACAGCATGCAGGTACCGACGACCACAGCCCGACAGATTGGTGGGCCAAATCTTTCTGTCAATTTTCTGAAAGTTTTGTTGGGATCGGCGGATAGGTTTGCCGATTTGAAAACATCTAAGAAAAAATGTACTCCCGAATATCGACATCTCCCCCTTAATACCAGTATCAGCTGGGCTTTAGTACAGACTTTTTGGGGTGTATAATAAGTGATGCTACAACTGACGAATGGCCACGCCATTCGTCAGTTATTGGGGAGCAAAATGATCTATGAGAATATTGGTTCCTAGCCAACTGCCCCTGAATATATCTGATGATATATGATCATTTTTGGTTCTCTACCATTACAGTTAAGGCGTTAGCGACTGACAACGGTTAATACACACATTCACTCACCTACGGCGGAGTCAACCCCTCAGGGCGACAGCCAGCTCGTCAGGAGCAGTCAGTGTGAGGTGTCTCGCTCAGGGACACCTTGACACTCTACGCTAGGATGAGTCGGGGATCCAACTAGCGACCTTCAGGTTACCAGTCAACTCGCTTTACCTCCTGAGCGAAGCCAACCTTGTTTTTTTAATGCAGTCTGCGACAGACTGTTCCTCCACAATCCGTGTATCCATTCCCTTAGCTCTGATTGGTCAAATCTTAGCTCTGATTGCTCAAATCAGAGCTAAGGCTCGAGGTCAGACTGACCCGCAGCAAGAAACGGACCGCCGACTCCCGCAGGATTCCGATCTCTCAAAATCCCGAAAAACAGTCCCACAATGCACCTCTCTGTGTTCCCAGGAGCCGCGGTCGTGCTCGGAGCTGCGCTGTGCCTTCCAGCAGAGCCTGGTGTACTGGCAGCACCCCTCCCTGCCCTGGCTGTCGCTGTTCCCTCGCATCAACGCAGAGCGCAGCTTCTCAGGAAAGAGCACCCCCTGGGCTCAGGATCCGGTACTGCAGCAGAGCCTCATGAGCGAATGGTACTGCTCATGAATGAACAAATTACTGTTCATAAATTCTTACCAGTGGCCGGTCAAAGCGCTGTACAATACTGCCTCACATTCACACACCCATTCATCCACACATACAACCATGCATACATCGACGAGAGAGAGAGAGAGAGAGAGAGAGAGAGAGAGAGGTAGGTACATGACTGTTCTAGCTGGAAACTACATAGGTGTACAAGATGACGTTGGGGTGTGATATTCCTACATTAACCAGAATGCTTTACTCATGAACGTGGCCCTCCTGTCTTGGTGTCCGGGTGTGTTTCCCGCTGAAGGTCTGCCAGTCTGTCCTCGCTCTACAGTCTGCTGAAGGCCAGACTCTGTCCCTACTTCTACCTCTGCTCCTATCAGGTAGGTGTTTGTGACACGACTGTATGGTGTGTTGTGAGGACAAGCTTGCAAAGTAAAGTTTTGTGTGTTCTATTTGTAACTGCATGTGTGTGGCAGACTGTGTGTCGAAGTTGTAACTGTGTGTATGTAACCCCCCCCCCCCCCATGTTCTGTTGTGTAGACAAAGTAAGATTTGTGTTTCATTTGTAATTGCGTGTGGATGTTATTGTGTGTGTTGCAGTTGTGTGTGTGTGTTTATGCACATTTGTGTTTCATCCACTTTGGTATCCCATATGGTCTCTTACCTCCGTCATGCACCGCATAATCTGTGCTATAAAAAGAGTCTGCTATATTATTCTAAAAATAGTCAGATACATTATTCTAAGTGTCTGATATATTATTCTCGAAAGAGTCCAATATATTATTCTAAGAATAGTCCGATAAATTATTATGAAAAGAGTCGGATACAACTCGTAGTTAATTTCTTTGTGCATCCCCAGTTCACGGTGTTGTTCAGAGCAACCGGTCTGAGTGGCGCCGACTCCATCACCGCACTGCTCTCCCCCACCACCAGGGGGCTGCGAGAGGCCATGCGAGCTGAGGGTAAGCCCCCCCAACTCCACAGCAGTCTCTCTCGCACACACACACACACACACACACACACACACACACACACACACACACACACACACACACACACACACACACACACACACACACACACACACACACACACACACACACACACACACACACACACACACACACACACACACACGTTATTCAATCGGATCTCTGATCCTCACCCTAACTTTAAAGGGGACATATTATACCACCAGATGTGAGTGTGATAAGCCGTTACTAGCCATTTTAAAAATGTGCATCACAGGTGGGCGTGTCCAACTAGATGTATGACGGATAGATGAGCAACGTTTGCTACAGTCCACTGTTTAGGCTGGTAGACTGATCTACCCAGCACACCTGGGGGTATAATATGTCACCTTTAACTCTGCCATTTTAAGGTGCAGAGCTGGCTGTGTTTTTGAGGTAGATCTGCAAGGACATACGACTGTTTGGGTTCTCCAGGTAAGCTGTTGTTGTTGTTGTTGTTGACCCTTGGCTCCTTCTCCTGCTGCTCCAGGTATTGAGTTCACGCTGCCCCTAGTGGAGGAGCACAAGAAGAGCAAAGAGCGGCACCACAACAACACCCCCAAAGACAACACAGAGTACGTCTCTGTCTGTCTCTCTTTCAGTCTCTATGTCTCTCTCTTTCTCTCTGTCTTTCTCTCTCCCCTTCCCCTCCTCTCTCTGTCTCTCTTTGTCTCTCTATCCCTCCCTCCTGTCCCTCTATCTCGCTCTCTCTCTCTGTGTCTCTCATCCCTCTTTCCGTCACTCCCTCTGTCTACCTCTCTCTCTCTGCCTCTCACACTCCTTCTCTTGAACCCTCAGAGGTCAAAGGTCACCCAGTCTCCCCTCAACATTGGATGTGTTTCATTGATTCTCTTCCAGGTCCTCAGAGTCGAGGTCAGGGGACCGGGGTCAAAAGGTCGTCATTGACGGGGAGAAGTCTGAACAACGGGGGGCGGAGGGAGGTGGTTGCCATAACGACGATGACGATGACGATGAAGACGACGACGGGGGCTTCTCGTGGCTGATGGAGATGGGCGTCCAAGACAAGATCAAGAAGCCCGACAGTCTCTCCATCCAGCTGTACGTTTGTCTATTATTCATGTTGTTTAATTCAGAATAAAATAGAATGAATGCGTTTAAAATCAAACGTCACAATGTGAGTGTCTCTCTCTCTTTAACTCTCTGTCTCTCTCTTGTCCCATTGGACTAAACTAATTGCCTGGACTTACTCTCTCTCTCTCTTGTTCCATTGGTCTAACCTCCCGTCCTATCAGGTGTAAGGATCCCCTCTCTCTCGCTCTCGCTCTCGCTCTCTCTCTCTCTCTCTCTCTCCTTTCCCCCCCCCCCCCCCTCCCCCCCATTGGTCCAACCTAAATATGTATCCTTCCTCCTATCTAATCAGGCGTAAGGACCGCCACGCCGTCTCCCTGGACCACCTGCCGGACTCGGTGGTCCGTGTCGAGGGTCCACACACCTTCACCCTCATCAACTTCCTCATCAACTGCAAGAGCCTGGTGGCGGTGTCGGGGTCCCAGGCCGGCCTGCCCCCCACCCTGCTGGCCCCAAACGCCTTCAAGGGAGCCAGCATGATGACCCTCAAGGTGGGAGGAGGGGGGAGAGGGAGAGGGAGGCAACGCAATCTTTGTTTTTTTCACTCATTCACACGTTCAACTGTTTTTCGTTTTTTTAAATGTGTTTCGATTCCGTTCAAAGCAACGGATTCTCCCATTACTTCTATGATGAAAAGATTCATTTTCCATCTTTCGTCTTTCCTGTCACTCTCACTCCCTCTCACCCCCTCACTCTCTCACCCTCTCACCCCCTCCAAGGCGCGCAGTGTCAACGTGAAGACCCAGGTGCGATCCACCTTCCAGGACGTCTGCAGTCTGGAGCTCACAGGTGAGGAGAGAGAGAGAGGGGGGGGGACAGACAGACGGACATAGGGACAGAAAGACAGACAGAGGGGGAAGGGACAGAGAGAGAGAGGGGGGAGAAACAGAGAGGGGAGAGACAGGGAGAGAGATGGGGGAAGTATTTTCTTGCCCTCTGGGGGCTAGGGTCAGGGGGGCCGCCATAAACACTGCCCGCTTCGCCCTTTGATACTGTACTTGTGATTCAGGGCCTTACTAATATAGTTGAGTTTAACATGTCCCCCCCCTCCTCTCCAGGCCCCATCCTCCCCTCCTCGCTGCACGCCGTGACCCGCCTCCTTCGCCCTGCCCAGCGAGGGGGCTTCTCCGCTGCGCTCTACACCCACGCCCCCACCGCCGTCCTCAACACACACACCGCCCGCGATTCAGTAAGGACCGGCTTTGGCCACGCCAAACACCAAGCACGTTTCAGGGTCCGTCCGTCCGATCGAAGATTCCCTTTGGTCCGAAATTTCGCTTTCTCTTCCCCGCTTCGTGTTTTGTTTCAACCAATCGCGTCGCTGGAGGCGTCTGCAAGCGTGCATTTGCCTAAAAGTGACCCGATATATAACTTTTCGCAGTGGGGAAGAAGAGCGAAAACGTTGTTTTGTGCGATAGACTAGACTACTATATTCAACAACTATTTATTAAACAATAATATATAATTAGTAAAGCAGCTTTTCAAAATAACAGTATATTATTATGTGAAATTTTAACTATAAAGATAAATAACGTGCCTGAACAGCAGTGTCAGAATAATAGTCATATATTGAATGCAATTTCAACTTTTAAATTATTCTAAACTAACTATTATTATTAAAAAAAAATGGAAGAGGTAGTTACGGTGGCAGCCGTGTGTTGCTTAAGCTGTAAAGCGCTGTGAGAAATCCTGGCCTACAGATCAGTACTGTGTGGATCGACCACTTCGAAAATACAACATATAATCCTCTTCTGAACGCATCCAGTGGGGGCATGTCTTCATCTCCCTCCCTCTTTAATATTGAGGGTAGTAGTAAAGCAGTTCCATTAGGAGGAGACTATTACACCCAGCATGTAAGAATGAATTCTTAAAAGTCTTTTAGTCCATCTCCCATAAGACTCTGTAACACAACTGTTATATGCGTTCGGCTTAGCTCAGGACGTAGAGCGGGACGGCTGGTAACCAGAAGGTTGCTAGTTGGAGCCCCAGCTCCTCCTAGCTGGGTGTCGAGGTGTTGCTGAGCAAGACGCCTCACGCTGAGCTCCTGACCAGCTGGCTGTCGCCCTGAGGGGTCGACTCCGCCGTCGGTGTGTGCGGCGAAAACAGTGTATGTGTGCATTCACCGTTGTAAGTCGCTTTGGATAAAAGCGTCTGCTAGATGCAGTTAATGTAAATTGTATGAAACATGGTGCTATCACTCGTCATTAATCACTAAATAATTTGCACTTTCCACTAAAAGTGGGAAAAAAAGTCCACTAAAAGTGGAAAGTGCACATGCTCCAGTACTTATTCTGTATTGAAGGAATCTTACCCTAACCCTCAGCTGTTCTCTAACCCTTAAGCCACTTTCACACTGCACATATCTGTCGACGGATGACGGAGGTATTGTTTTTTTGGCATATCCAAGTCCGTCCGGGTTGTATTACAAAGGCAATTTCATTGGCCATTGTATTTGCATAACGCAATCTGATTAGCCGACGGATCCGTCTCTGCCTGAAAAGTTGAACATTTCTCAACTTTTGGACGCAGGCAACGGAACCGACAACCCACAATGCATTTCGAGAGCGCCCCTTGCAAAGTCAATGAGATCCGTCGACGAAGAGATGCCGTGTGAACGCGGCGTTAGGCATGCCCTATGTGTATCTGCCCCTATGGCATTGTAATCAGTGTTTATGTATGTTTGCTGGACACACTATAACTTTATTTATTTTATTACTGCATTTTTTTAAATTACTGATGCTGTAACCAGTCAATTGCTCATAGATGGGATGAAATAAAGTTCTTATCTCCCTCCCTCCCCAGGTGGGTGAGGCTGAGGGTGCTGAGCTGGCCTCCTGCGGCCTCCACCCCACCAGTGTGCAGCAGCTCCAGCAGCCCCCAACTCTAGGAAAGACGTCCCTGAGGCAACTGCATATGAGCAACTACAACTACACCTGGCTGAGCTGAAAGTGTGTATGGGAGACTGTGTGTCTGTCTGTGTGTTAGACTGTGTGGAATTGTATTTCAGTACTTGAATAGTGTGGTCGTTTTATAATAATTTGTCCATCTCTTGAATATATTTCCTAGTTTATATTGTGATCTGATTTGAGTGTCTATTTTAAGCATAACATATTATGAAATAATCCTAAATTGTCAGAAAACACCACGTTTTAACTTCAAACAGCTTTTTTATCAAATGAAATAAACAGCTGACCATAACCATTGGGCTGTTTTTGTATTAAATATATTTTGCATACCTTAAATTTTCCAAATGATATTGAAGGTGAGTAGGCGTTCCCACCTAGATGTGATGGATATAGATGAGCAACGTTTTCTACAGTCCACTGGTTAGGCCTGTACACTGATCTTTCCAGCATACATCTAGGGGACACGCCCACTTGTGATGTCAGAATAGGCAGTTTTTAAAATAGCTTGTAACGGCTAATCACACTCACACCTGGTGGTATAATATGTCACCTGTAAAGGGGACCTATTATGCTTTTCGACTTTTATGACCTATAAACGTTGTTATAATGATTGATAGTCATGTTTAACTATACTAAAGTGTCAAATAATGGCGTACATGCATTTCGACGTATTCCCTGCTGACAGTCTGGGGTGGCTGTGCAGAGCGCTAAACACTCAGGACAACGATTGCGATTCACTTGTTCACATTTCCGGGAAACATCTACGTAGACGTACTCCTGCCACGCCCCCATATGCCTGGTCAAATCTGGCCGTGTGCGCGCTCCAAGGAAGGTAACCAATCACAACGGAGTTGGGTTCGCAGGAGGGGGGCGAGGGGGCGGAGAAGGACGAAACGGAGCGTTGACAGAGAAGGCTGAAAGCGCCCAGATGAGAGGAAGAGTTTCCCGAAAATCTACATCGTTTTTTGTGTATGGTTAAACATGACTATCAATCATTATAACAACGTTTATAGGTCATAAAAGTCGAAAAAGCATAATAGGTCCCCTTTAAATGTTTCATTGGGCTTCCCGAGAATTGTTTGCTGGGTTAGCATTTGGTTATCCAGTAGCCGCTCCACTGCCTTGCACAGGGACATTAGCCTAGCTCCTGTTCATCTCATTACAATACGCTTTTAATTACTTTACAAAAATGTGCAATCTGTTCCGCAAAGTACCTTATTGCCAGTAACACAGCAAGATTGTAGCATGTCTACAGTTAATTCGGCACTGTTTTCCATTCAACCCAGATGGTAAGTTGGTCTAAAAGTTTTATATAGGATCGTCTTACTGGCCATAAACAAGTGTCATCATCACATAAGGAGCTAGGCTATCATAACTCTGCAAGTCAGTGGAACCCACTAACTGAAAGCAAATGCTAATCAAAAGCTATAGTCAGTTACAAGGGATGTCTATCACTTTTTCACTTCCAATGCCGATTTCAGTCCCTTACTCATTACTCTTGAGCAAATGAAATTTATGGAAGCACTTTGCTCATGATGGCCAATTAGCCGTCTAAAAAACATACAAAAAAACGTCTGGCATGAATCAAGTGAAAAGTAATGCAACAATGTAAATTGTTACCTAACCAAAGTTAAATGGTTTGAAACATAGTGAAGAGTTGACAAATAGCTAAAGTGAAAAAGTTTAAATACATTTGAGATAAATTATAGAATTGCTGAGCTGTAAAGCTGGTTTGCAATTGTTGAAGTGTGCATGCGTGATCCCTTGTAACCAGGAAAAGTGCCACTTGAAGCTCCGTCTCTTAATGTAGAGGCGGAGGAGCAAGTTAATTTAAACACAAGCTTTACATAGTGGAAATCATGCATGTACTTAAATGTGGCAATGATGGTACCTAATTTGCGTTGACAAAGTTTTATGGCCGGATTGTTTGGACTGGGGCCAGGTAGTGCAGCCATAATTAAACCATCATATCTGCACTGAAAGTTGCATACTCCTTGAAATGGCCCCTAGTGAAGTCAGTTTAAAATCTCAGCGACTTATAGATTTTGACGGCAGAACTAGGAAGTTTGGGGTCGGCTTAGCTCAGGAGGTAGAGCAGGTTGACTTGTAACCAGAACCTAGCTAGTTTAATCCCTGGCTCCTAGAGTGTTGAGGTGTCCCTGAGCACCTCACTCTCTCTACTCCTGAGGAGCTGGATGTCACCCTGACACTCCAACTCCGCCGTCAGTGTGTCAATGTGTGCATTAACCGTTGTAAATCGCTTTGGATAAAACGTAAATGCAGGTTTGAATGAAAACACAAGCGACAACATTCAGAAACAGTTCAATGTTTTATTTGAGACACTGCAGGAAATTACCAGTTCCAACAGTTTGGAAGATGGTCAGAGCGAGGTATAAAGGGAACGTTACACAGCCGCTGCTTTAGACCACTGTTGCGGGGAACCAGCGATGGAGGGTTTCCCCGTCGCTGCCCATTTGAAGCACTCCTCGGGTGAGGCATCGATTGATGGTTCCCCTGTTTCTGACCAACTGGAGCACTCGGGTGAGCCATCGATGCAGGGATCCCATGTTGTGGACTAATTGGATAACTGTTTGAGGGCAGCATCCATGGAGGAATCAATGTCCAATTAAATTGTTGCTGCACATTTTGATCACCGTTTGAGGATTGAGGCTTTAGACTAGGATGCCACTGTTGCTTCCCATTTGGAAAACTTTCAGATTGAGGAATCGTTGAAGGATTCGACTGGAGTAATGGGTCGAATGGGGTCAGGGATGGATAAGATGGTGCAATGGCACCAGCTGGCTGATGCGCCGCCGTTGCCGGATCAGTCATCGTGGTTTGAGGGCCACGGGGGCCTTGGAGTTGGTAGTGGGGACTTGGAGCAGAGTATCGATGATGCTGCGGCACAGTTAGATCACTGCTGGATTTAGGCATCAAAAGAGGATTCCACGGGTGCTGCCAGTAAGGATTACCATGGTAATGAGGCATCGATAGAGGATTCCACTGGTACAAGTCTGATTGTTTAGTGTCAGCAGCTGGTGGAGTCGTTTCTGGTGGTTGTACTGTAGTCGTTTCTGGTGGTTGTACTGTGGTCGTAGGTGCTGCTGTCGTTATTTGGGGATGATTGACCATGTGGGGCCAGTATGGAAAACCGTGGTAAGGAGGCATCAATAGAGGATTCCACTCGTGCAAGTGAGATGGTTTCGCAGCTGGAGGAATCATTTGTGGCAGATCTTTGCCTTTTATTGGCGGATGTGCAGCAGTCGTAGGGGCTACAGTTGAAGGGGGTGCAGTCGTTACCTGGGGAGGATTGAGTTGTCCGTGCCCATAGGGATAACCTTGGTAAGGAGCCATCATGGCAGGATTCCACAGGTTTTGGTATAATGGAATGGATGGCATTAATGGCGGATGTACTGCAGTCGTAGGGGCAGAAGTCGTGGGGGGGACAGAAGTCGTGGGGGGGGCAGTCGGTACCTGGGGAGGATTGACCATGTGGTGCCAGTGTGGATAACCTTGGTAATTAGGCATCATTGCAGGGTGCCAGGGGTGCTGGTATAATGGAAAGGATGGATCAGCTGGCGGAGTGGCAGTAGTTTGTGGCGGCTCTTTTGCCTTAACTGGCGGATGCGTCACAGTTGGCATCTGTAGTGGATGGACTACTTGTTGTTGCCCCTTAGGACTGGATGTCTGAGCTTTGGGGCAAGAGAGCATGATGGGAATTCCTTGCCAAAGCATTGGCAGTAGGTATCGTCCATCCTATGGAACAAAAAACGTTAATTTGAATCGTTGGTGGGGGGAATAGAATAGAGCAGGGTTTTCAAAGTGTGAGAGTGGGATTTCCCCCTAGGGGGCGCCAGAGGGCTTCAGGGGGGCACGACGTGAGAAAAAAGTTTAAGACTCAAACTCATTGAAACCACTAAATTATAGAGGAGCCACAAAGGAGGCTAACTGGCAGTTAACAGATCGATTTTCACAAGGATAAAAAATGTAATGTAAAAAGGTTGTTAAAATGTGTACAATTATTAAATTATCCTCAAAAATGCACGATGAATGATTAAAATGTGTAAAAGAACCAAACAATCTCTCAAGACAACGATTTTGGAACTGTTGGGGGGGCGCATCTTTCAATTTATTCTCTAATCACTCAGATTTCGAAAACCCCTGGTCTCGAGCACCAGAAAGACATTACCTTCTCCGTGATTGTACAGCCGTCGTACGGCACGGTCAGCTCAAGCCCAGCAGAGTCTTGGTTAACCGTGTAACCACAGGACTCGGGGACGCTGGCGAGAGGAAGTGCCGCGCTGCTTTTGTCGCCTTGGGCCAACGCCAGCTGTGACGCCCCGGGTTCCTTCGCTAGGAGCCACATCTGGTTCGGGGCACACTGGCAGGAAGGCTCCATGCTGCTCCACTGCCTCATGGCCCTGGGATCTAGAGGAAGGCCTTCAGACAAACGTTGAAGTTAGGGTGATGTTTATGTTGTAGGGCTGAATGATTGATCAGATTCTAACCAACATGGCGATGTTAATAAGTGCGATTTGCGAAGTCTGCAATTATTGTTTTTAAGTTTCATATTTCTTACTTTTAGAATTCAATAGTTAAATAAAGTTGTAATAATATAAATTAATCTCAACACATAGGCCTGGCCTAAAGGAAAGGGCAGTTTAAATGTTGACTGCTTCTAATGTAGTGTTGGTCATACTATAGAATGATTTATTGCTCGTCTAGTGAATAATACAGAACATACAAAACTTAAAAAAAGGTTCAGCCCCATTATACTGTACGAATCTTCTATCCAAGTATAAAACTGTTAGCCATTTTACTCTTTGGTTAGTCTCCTTTAAAGCTTGAGGAATGCCCCCATCTGGTTATTTTAGCAATTAGTATTTATTTTTTTAATCAAAAAAATAGCCAATGGGAAAAAGAAGAAAAGTTGACAAAAAAAACTCAATTGATCCACTCAAACCTGGTGATCCTTCTTGGAAATCCCATGCATCTTCAGTGAAGGGAGACTTAACGACATCAGGCTGGGCTCCATTTTGGTCAAAGAAGTTGCCAAACAGAATCTTCCCCTCTTGATAATTTGCCTCAGGGTCCACACTTCTTCTGTGGAAGGCTTTCCTCAAACTGTGTGATTGAGTACAGGACACCAGACAACATAGTACCGTTGTTGCCAATGCGAAGACTAAAGAAGGCCTGGGCCACGTCTTAATTGTCCTTTTGTACGCCATGCTCCTTGAAAACTCTGCTATGCATCGAGTGTGAGAGCTCCACACATCCTATTTGTATTTATCTCCTGCCGTAGAGTAGCCAATCAGAGTCCATCGGTGGTTAACCATGTTCCCCGTGATAGGCTCACGAGGGATGGGCGCACCTGGAAAAAATTACTTAAAGTGGACATACTACCATACTAGTTAGAATGCCAGAATAAGATGTATGTTCCAAAACATAGTATGTAAAATGGATTTTGACAAAAATACCAGGATGTTGGTAAGATAAGTCACATAGACGGAGACCGTGAAAGTAGATTTCTTAAAGGGAAGTTTTGTATGTAATGTTCTTCGCTACCATATATATAGCCTATATTTAGCCTATTTCATTACACCAAACAGGGGCTTTGAGAATATAACTTGATTGGTCGATGAGACCATCATTCACTCCCTTTCTGTTTGGTGATTGGCTTAATCCTGTGGCCTGTTCATTTGAATAAATGTAAGTAAAAATTTGAGTAAAAAAATAAACAGGCAGTATTCATAGGACGTTGCTGCATTACCTCCCCTCTATCTCCCATACCTTCCTGTGTAACTCACTCTATCATAAAGCATTACAATTAAAAATATAACCGGAAGCAGTGATTAATGTGGTCCGAGCAATATTAAAAGTCAAGAACACACTAATGGAAGATATATAAATATGACATATAATTATGTAGGAAAGATGTTGATGAAGATGTTCTATGCAATACTGTGCCTCAGCGTTCAAGTGAGCTGCAATGTAATGGCCGAATGTCATGTTCAGCATGTTCATGATGCTATGATCAGGATTCAAACTCTCAACCTAAGGATCACCTGTACAAGGCATTATCCCATTGAGCCACTGATAAACCTGAACTGCAGCCTCATTTACAGGGTTAATATTGTCTATAGATATATATAACAACGTCTTTATAACATCTAGAAAACTCTAAGCACACATTTCTCAAGTGAATTAAGGGCTTTCTTAAAAAATTTAATATTCTGGGGAAATTAAACATCGGTAGTCAAGAACACTAACGGAAGAAATATAACTATGACAGAATTAATTATGAAGGAAAAATGGTTAACGAAGAAGTTCCCCTTAATGCCATAGCCCTACTGTGTCTTTGAAGTCAGATTCTTGGAAAGCATTGAGCCGGAATGTTGATTGCCTGATGAATTTCAGGTGCTGTTCAATGTTGTGATTCTTAAATGAGTGGCAATGACAGTATGTCATGTTCTGCTTTTTCATATTGCTCTAATCAGGATTCGAACTCTCAACCTGGGATCACCAGTGCACGGCATTATCCCGTTGAGCCACGGACATGCCTGTAGCCTACTTCATGAAGCCTCATTCACATTGGGAAAATATCGATTCATAAGCACACAACATCAAGAAAACTCCAAGCACACATTTCACAAGAGAATTAAGAACTTTCTTAAAAGAGTACAGATCGGAAAATGTGCACTGTTAATGGTATCCACCTAATGATAGCCGTATGAGTTATACAATAACAAAATGGTAATTTAGGCAAAATGGGTCGAGACTGTGGAGGTTTGGCTTTTCAATGAAATTGTGGGAAAAGTAAACATTTTTAGAGCAGGAGACCCGGATGAAAAAGATGCATCTGATTTTAGAGATTAATATGAAGAAAGAATTTTGAGTCCAGGTCAATCTCGTAAGAAGAAATAAGGCTTTTTAAAATAGCGCCACCTTCGGGTGCAGTACCACAATTTGGGTTCATTACTAGTGGGGGGTATTGGTATCCACCTAATAATAGTCCAATGTTTTTTTTTATACAATAACAAAACGGTCATATAAGAAAAATGGGCTAACTGCTCCAACTTTATCGGCCAATATTTCTCAAATGAAACTATGTAAAACAAATTCAGTTCAATGATTTTTGTGAGGCGTGGTCTAAAGATTTTATGTGGCGATTGTGGAATTTTTGATAGCCTGTGAATCTTATTATTATGTTTAGCTTTAATATGAAATTGTGGGAAAAGTAAACATTTTTAGGGCATATAAATGCGTCTGATTCTAGAGATTAATATTCTGAAAGAATTTTGAGTCCAGGTCAATCTGTTGAGGAGAAATACACAATCTGGGATCATTTGTATTAATACAAATGTAACTTGGAGGTTCAGGACTTATATGCAATTGTAGTTCTGTTGATTATATGTCGATTTCATGGCTATAATATTGATGGTACATTGTGGTCGTCCTCCTCATTGCAAGTCCACTGTAGTGGACTGCGTTGTTAAGTCACCTCAGCCACAAGATGGCGCTAAATAGACATATGTGAATTGCCGTTTGGCGAGGAACATTCAATATTTTAAAAAAGGGTTGAAGATGATGCATAATGCATCGTGTGTGTGTGTGTGTGTGTGTGTGTGTGTGTGTGTGTGTGTGTGTGTGTGTGTGTGTGTGTGTGTGTGTGTGTGTGTGTGTGTGTGTGTGTGTGTGTGTGTGTGTGTGTGTGTGTGTGCGTGCGTGCGTGCGTGTGTGTGCGTGCGTGTTGTTCTGCTCCAACACTTCATTCATTTTGTCCCATTAAATTACAATTAACAAAAGTAAGGATCCACAATTTGTTTTTTGTTAACTTCATTTTATTAAAATTAGTAATAGAATAGATCTACATCTATTTAGTAATTGTTACAATTTAATCGAAGGTCCATCACAATCATGCCATTCCATACTTTCAAAGAATGGGATTTTATAAATAAATAAATGACAAATCTAGATTTATCTATGGATTTGTATCCTGTGCTCAAGCTGTCCATAACACTCAATGATATGAGTAATGTGCGTGCGTGTGTGGATGAAGGCTTGTCTCAGCAGCCTCACCTTGTCTGAGTCTGACTGGATTCTGGAGCTGGGGGAAGTTGCACGCCTGTTGCTCGTTGACCAATCAGGGGTCAGCAGGCTGAACCAGCCGTCACCACCCACACTCTGGGCCTGCTTTTCATCACCCATACTACCATACTAGTAGGAGTACCATACTATTGCAGATTTGATCTAAATCGAGATTCAAAATAGGTTTTGTTTCTCGCTTTTCATGCTACAATGCTAACAATGCTAAAGAACAAGAATATTTCTGCATCCGGTACGTCATGAAGTAGGGCGTGGCTAGGCTCCCGTGATGCGGAAGCATATCTCTCCTTGATGTTGCCCTGCGCCATTGAGCAGTTTACATAGGAATGAATGGCCGCCATTTTGGAACCCGGTGTCCATTCTATAATATGTCCATTGCTGTGTCTGAAATTGCACACTTATAAGTGCACTTACATTGAGTTCACTTCATTATCCCTAGAGTACACTTACTTATAGGCACAGTACTCTAATTTCTACAGTGCACTGTCAAAACAGCCTTCGCGCACCTACCAGAAATGAGTTTGCAGTTTGACGGTTCATCTTCTGTGGTATTTTTAATAATAATAATAATAATAGTAATTTTATCTGTATTTATCTTAGCGCTGTATAGTACTAATCAACTCAAATTGTAAAGATTTAGATTGGTGTTTTTTTCATCTGTTACAATGTCCTCCATTTTCAGATTTGAAATTCTCGGCCCCGCCACTACATAGACAAGATGGCGGCCGTTGAGGGTGGAAAGTGTCCATCGGTCCACACTCAAGTTTTAGATAGTTTTGAGTGCGCCACCAAGGTACCTCCAGTGCACTGCGTTTTGGCACACTCTCAGTTTTTGCGCAAAATGCACTCAAAAAAGTAAGTAAGTATAGAAGGGAGCAATTTCAGACACAGCACATCATTTAAAGGAGCCTTCGAAATGGGATAGCCTTGACACGTCGCAGTGACGCATTTCGCCTTCGAATGCACCGTTCGAAGGATGCGTCCCCTGAATTGAGACACAGCCTAATACACCCGAGTGACCTTCTGATGAAGACTGAAGTATATCCGTCGAAACATGTTAAGGTAAAGAAAATAACATACACCAATATATGTGTCTGTGATAAAAGAAAAACTATAAATATTTATCTCAAGTGTAGACACAATGAATGCATTACAACTAGTTTCTGTTGTGTTTTATTTGGGATTTTGTAAATCCATTGATTTCGGTTGGAAGACTTATTGCTCCTTGACCGGAAATGGAAAAGCGGGCTGGTTGTAGTATTTTTGCTCCGTTAGCCCTACTGTTGATACGGAGAACCAAGCGAAAAGACTACAACCAGCCCCCATGGACTCTGCTGCTGCCGTGATCTTCTCCTCTAGCAGTAAGAGGAAGTAAATATCTGCGCAGATTTTTGAGTTAATTAGTTAATGTTAATAAGTTAATTTTGGGTTTAATTTTGGGTTTTGCATAGTAGCGTGTGTTACTGAGATTTGTACAGAGTAAAAAAAAATCGTATTTTCTTTTGTAATGCCTTACATTACCGCGTTACAGAATAAAGTAATTCATTACAGCAGGGTTCCCAAGTTGCAAAAACTCATTTCAGGGAGCTTCCGACACCCCACGCACGACGCCCCCTCCCTCTAGCCAACCCCCCCCCCCCCCCCACACACACACACACACATACACACACACGCGCACACGCACACACAATCCACCGCAAATCCCCAGTAAGTAAGAGAGATGACTGGGTTAGTTTTCACCAAAACTTTACTCAGATTTTAAACCACTGCAAGCAATAACATACTAGGCTATATCAAAACAGAAAACTCTAGGCCCACAAAACAAAACATAAATACCTTGCCCTGGCAATGTTTGTAAAAAAAAAAAAAGGTGTTGGCTTGTGCTTGTTCTTCACAGGTTAGGCTTAGGCTTGTTCTTCTAACTGTAGGCATGATGCCTACAGTTCCACTCACATCAGGTTATCAACAAACTGGTTGAAAAACATCAACGAAAAAGTGTCACAGATAATTAATATTAAAGAACAATGAATGAATAGCAGAACTATTTTTTTTAATTGTACATACAGGCCTGTATGGGACTTTTCCCTTTTCTTTGCCTTTAGTATTTATTTTCCAAGTCCTCACACGTCCATTGTAGCTCTCGTCACAACACAAAGACACAGGTTGGCTTCTTTCAAAACAGGCGTTCTTTAATGGCACTCTCTACTCCTTCACGCCGTGAAAACTATCACAAATAAACATAACAAAACGGCACATCAGCAAATGATACAGTATAAACATATGCACGAAATAAAACAAATATGACATTAATTGGCACTTGAAAACGAAAATGCATAAAACAGGAAATATAGTGCATTAAATGGCAAGATAAAATACCTCGCTGGCCGCTTGTTGTGAAAAGAGGTTCTTTAAAGGTTCTTTTACTGTCCTTGTTTCTTGGCCGTCTGCTTTAACTTCAGAGGCAAACATAACAATAACGCTGCACTTAAAGTGTAATTCCGGTGAAATTGAACCCAGGATCTTTGTTTTGGCATGAAAACCCATCAAATAAGCCTTCCAGATACCTTTTTAATTGAAAATCGAGTATTATAGTTTGCCGGGCGCAATGATTGGCATCCATGTTGTTGGCTTGGGGCATTGAGTTTTGCTTCTAAATCTGCAATTTTGAACCACTAATATTGTTAAAAATAGCATCAAACCTCTGCAGTAGCATGACTAGGGTCCCTACACATAAAACGAAGCACAAACAACTTAGTTTGCAAACCCGGAGTTTATTTAAAAAGACGGTTTAACAAGCATTACCGGTAGGTCTGTGTTTACAGGAAGTCCACGCAAGTCGATTGCCGAATGCGCCGGAGTTCAGTTCAAGGAGGAAAGTTTTGGAATTTATAATTTATATAATTAATATTTATAAATAATATATTTATATTGTCCATTGGAACCCGCCGGCCCAGATCCCGACTCCACATGGCCTGAAACTTGATCGGCCTAAGGTCGATGTTGGCGTGACGATAGAGGAATGGAACGTTTTCATCCGTCGCTGGGACGTCTTTCGCACCGGCTCAGGCGTCGGGGCTGCCCACGCCCCTTTCCAGTTATTTCAGTGCGCTGGGCCTGAACTTGGAGATAGCATGTTCAAGGCCAATCCCAACATCACCTCCGGACCCCTGGTGGATCTGATCACTGCCATGCGTTCACTAGCTGTCATTCCGGTTGCCACATGTGTCCTGCGCACCGATGCTTCAGTTGCACCAGGAGTGTGATGAAGCATTCCGTGCCATCACCGCCAGGGTGCGAGGGAAGGCGGAGACATGCGCCTACATTGCGGTCTGCGAGTATGGCAAGGATGTGGACTATACCGACCACATCATCCACAATGTTCTAATCAACGGGATTTACGACTCAGACATACGTCGCGAGACACTGGGGATACCTGACATTCTGACAAAACCAGTGAACGATTTAATTGTCCTTGAAAACAAGGAAATGGCCCGCAATGCTATCCCGTCGCCCACTCTATCGGCCATGTCGTCATTCCAGCGCCTACGGAGAGATCAACAGACGGGCCCCCGTCCCAACCCCAGCCCCAACAGACAGGGCTAGGCAAGCCTCGTGCCTGGGCTGTAAAAGCACCTTTAAGGTCTTCACGGAGGGATCTCGCGGTTGGAATACCAAGCCTCACCAGATTTGTGTCGGTTGCTATAGGGCCCGCCGACAGAAGAGGCGTCAACAGCCATCAACCGACGGTCAGCAGGCTGCCATGGAATCGGTGCCGATCTCCCAGATTTCATCGGTTCAACTCAGAGCACGCCCTGGCCGACGCTGCAGGGGCCGTCGCCGCGCTCGGATGACACACGGCACTATCGGTAGTCCCACACCCATCAGGCTCGGGCACCACATTTTCTCCAGGGGGGAATGGAGGCAGGCCAAGCTAAGAGACCACCCCCGAGTCTTAATCACCCTCTCGGTCGACAGGTCAGTCGGGCCGCGGGGCAGCATCAACCACCAAGGCTCGGACAATGAGGTGAGCATATCCGCCATCGCAGACACTGGCGCACAATCTGATCTGTGGTCTCTTGAGGAGTTCCTCGCCTGCGGATTCTCGCGTGATGACCTGCGTCCTGTCAATCTTAGCCTGTCAGCTGCCAACCGCTCCCCCATAGCCATTGACGGAGCATTCTTCGCTAGGCTCTCAACAGCCCCCAGCGACAGTGGTGTCACGTCCTGCCGCCCGATGGTGTACGTTAGCAGCTCAGTTCGAGCGATGTACCTCTCCTACGAGTCACTGCTTAACCTCGGCCTCTTCCCTGCAGACTTCCCATCGGGTAACAGTGGAGGACCCAGAGACGAGCATGGCCCTGGCGCACGTGACATACCAATCAAGCCCATGTATGTGAATGCTACGAAGTCTGCCGACAGTGGCTGCACAGACCAGGGTAATCCCCAGGACGCTCAGTGCTCATGCCCCAAGCGTACAGCCCTCCACCATGGCCTCAGGCGTTACCGTTCCCCTGCTCACCGGAGAACAATGGTCGGATGAAAGATTGGCTACTAGAGAGATACGCCTCATCCACATTCAACACTTGCCCTCATCAAGCTTTGCCTTGCATGGAGGGGCCCCCTATCGAAATGCACGTGGACCCAGCAGCCAAGCCGAGGGCATGCCACACTGCGGCTATTGTGCCTTTGCACTGGCAGCAAAGAGTCTACGACGACCTCCTTCGGGACGAAGCCCTTGGAGTCATTGAATGTGTGCCATACGGTGAGCCAGTGACATGGTGTCATCGTATGGTAGTCACAAGGAAGCACGACGGCTCCCCCCGCATGACCGTGGACCTTTCACCTCTTAACAAGTTCTGCCAACGTGAAACCTTCGCCACTGAATCCCCATTCCACCTCGCATGTCGCATCCCGGGGGACACCTGGAAAACCGTCACGGATGCCTGGAACGGCTACCATAGTGTGCCCCTGCATGTGTCAGACCGTCGTCTGACCACCTTTGTCACGCCCTTCGGCCGCTGGCGCTACATCAGGGCGCCGCAAGGTTTCCTGTCATCTGGGGACGGCTACAGCCGTCGTTTTGACTCAGTCCTCTCGGACTTCGAGCGTAAAGAATGTTGTGTGGATGACACTATCCACTATGACACTGACCTGGAGAATCATTGGTGGAGGACCATCGACTTCCTGACACGTGTCGGCCGGTCGGGCATTGTGTTGAACCCAGATAAGTTCCAATTTGCGGAGAGGAGCGTGGACTTTGCTGGGTTCAGGGTGTCAGAAGCCACCATAGAGCCGCTTCCGAAGTACTTGGACGCCATCCGGGACTTCCCCACCCCGGACCCCAGCCCGTCCAGGCGTGGCATTGGCTACTTCCTGCTCCAACAACATTGTAGCTGCACTTCGGGCATACCTGACTGTTTCCCAGGGGGACGGAGGATCACCCTCGCCGGTTCGCGGTTCCTATCCTCGGCGGAGCAACGCTATGCGGCCATCGAAGGAGAGGCCCTGGCCGTGGCCTGGGGCCTGCAGCAGACACGATACTTCACACAAGGATGTCACAACCTCGTCGTGGTCACCGACCACAAGCCCCTTGTGAAGATGTTCGGCGGCCGCACGCTAGATGAGATAACAAACTCACGCCTGTTCAGACTCAAGCAGCGTACCCTCCCATGGCGCTTTGACATTGTGTACCTACCTGGCAAGGGCAACCATGCTGCTGATGCGACTTCGAGGCATCCTTCCCTCTCGTGCTCTGCGAACGGCCTCTCATTGGGATCGCCTAGGATACCTGACACTGTAGAATCCGCCCTTATGGCTTCCATCCGTGACGATGCACAAGAACTTCTCGCACGAGAGACGGCAGCTGATGCGTGCCTCGGCCACCTTCTGTCTCTGATCGAGCATGAGGGTAGGGTTGATGTTAATGACCCTGCCCTAGCGAGTCTCTCCCCAGTCTGTGGGTCGGTCTACGCGCAGGATGGCGTCCTCCTATATCACGACCGTGTCGTGGTTCCACCGTCCCTCCGTGAAGGAGATCTTCGGCACCTCCATGCCGCCCACCAAGGAGCTTCTGCGATGGAGCAGCACGCCCGTGCCATAGTCTTCTGGCCCGGGATGTCGAGGGACATCCGAGCCACCAGGTATGGATGTTCAGACTGTAACCGCAATGCTCCGTCACAGGCATCCACACCCCCCCTACCATCCTCACCGCCATCCACCTCGTTTGAGGCGGTGTTTGCTGACTTATTTGATTATGGAGGCCGCCACTACCTGGTTGTCGGTGATCGACTCTCGGGCTGGGTGGAGGTCCTCTGCTCCACAGCAGGCACTGATCTGGGAGGCTCGGCTGGCTTGGTTCGCCACCTGCGCACGTTCTTTGCCATCTTTGGCGTGCCGGAGGAACTTTCGAGCGATGGTGGTCCAGAGTTCAAAGCTAGCCATACAGAGGACTTCCTCCGATTATGGCACGTCAGACATCGCGTGTCCTCGGTCGGTTTTCCACAGTCGAATGGGAGGGCGGAAGTTGCGGTGAAGACTGCTAAGCGTCTTCTGGTGTCCAACACTGGCCCAATTGGCGGTCTTTATCATGATCGTTTTTTGCGTGCCATGTTGCAGTTGCGCAACACACCTGAACCCGACTGCAACCTCTCACCAGCGCAGATTATATTTGGTCGTCCCCTTCGAGACTCTTTTTCTTTCGTCAACAGACTAGAAAAGTTCCCGAACCCTCATATCCGGCCGCTCTGGCACCAGGCATGGGCCGCGAAGGAGGACGCCCTTCGGACCCGGATGTCCCGCACCACTGAGTCTTTGAGGGCTCACTCGAGACCGCTCCGCCCATTGGTCCTTGGGACAGTATTCCTCCAGAATCAGCAGGGCCCGAGTCCACACAAGTGGGACCGGTCGGGAGTCGTGGTGGAGTCACTGGATCACGATCAGTATCGGGTTAGGGTTGACGGGTCGGGGCGCCTGACTTTGCGCAACCGACGATTCCTTCGCAGCTACACTCCAGCCACCCCCTACGCCCGGCAGCAGCCAGCTGCCCTATTGACGCCGCCCGCATCCTTGGACCGCCAGCCCCTGCCTGTCCAATCGCCAACAAATAAATAAAAAAAGCAGCATCAATTTGTGGCGCTCGGTGTTCATTGGTCTATGTATGGGAAACACTGAGATGAGTCTCTGATATCGTTCGTTGCATGTTCTCTTGTTTAAAAAAAAACAAAAAACACTAACCATCAATGGATTTACAGCGTTTTTGGAAAAATAATTGATGGATTTATAGCAGTGGTTCTCAACTTTTTTGAGCAAACGCCCCCCTGACCTCACCCTGATCCTCTAAGATGAAAATAAACTAACAACCCCCCCACTGGTGTTATATTGCTTAAAGTTGTCAATGCATCGTTTTCATTGATTTTGCATTGGTCACTAATAGCAATGAATGCCCTCTGAGTCGGTTTTGGTGCAAAAAATATAAAAAATACTCATGAATATTATTATATGAGAGACAGAGAGAGAGAGAGAGAGAGGCCAAGAAAGAAGAGTTGAGGAAGAAATGGTTAGATTGAACATTCATCATTCACCGCGACCGCCCCTCCCTCCCCCTCTCAAAGTGAATCGCAGGCATTATCTGCCTCAAACTAATAATAATAAGGGATAAGGGGAAAGGGATTCATCGATTCCTGCGTGGGAACTGGGGAATGGGGTTGTGCTCTGGCGTCTTTATCAGGGTTCTGTCAGTCGGAACCACAAACAGTGTTTACCTCGCTGTCAGGTGAAGAGAGTGGCTCAGATATATATATATATATATATATATATATATATATATAGAGAGACAGAGAGAGAGAGAGAGATAGAGAGAGAGAGAGAGAGAGGGGGGGGGGGGGAGACAGACGGACAGGGAGATAAACAGACAAGATAGACGGAGGGGGGAGACAGACAAGGAGAAAGTGAGAGACACACAGGCGGAGAGAAAGGGAGGGGTGAGACAGATAGCTGTATCTTCCTTTATTCCAGTGAATGTTCATTCTATTCAATCACTCAGGCAAAAACAACAAATTGGCAACAAATTAGGATGCAAGCTTAAACATACAGATATAGTAGTCAATTTAAAAGCAATTATTTAAATAAGACTATTTAAATAGAAACTAATGCTATTCTGGGGAAATGATTTAGCAGGGGATTTAGCATTTAAAGGCATCGCTATTTATCTAAACATGACAGGATGCATTTCCAGTGTTTCTGAAAGCTACTGGCAGAAACAACTAAATTCTCCATTCAAATTTCAATTAACAACGTTTTGTTTGACATTCGACCGAACTTGTGTTAACACCGTTGACCCAAGAAATGTGCTCAAAGATTGAACAAACAGTAGCACTGATAGATGCACCTAAGAAATCGTTAGCCTCGACACATAATTGCCTAAGTTATATTTAGGTGAGTGCTGCATGCAGCGCTCAACTATTGTACTTCATGAGTTTTATTCATTCATTCTTTCTTTCTTTATTATTCTCTACAAACTTTGGGACCTCAATTTTTCACCTAGAGACTTCATTCAAGTTATAAAATATTCAGAATAGCTTGGAATCGCACGCTTCTTTTCAGATTTTTTAAATATTTTATACTTTTTAAGATATTCTTTTAAAATATTATCTTTTTTTTAACATGGGAGTCAATCTGGTACTTCAACTGTTAAAGAGGTGGAGATCACGTGACCCATCGACATCGATGCCAGCATAGTTTTTGGCTCTCAGTCTTATTCTTTCAATAATCCTATCATATATCTTGAATACTTAGACATATTTCTCATCATGAATCCTTCCCCAAACAAAGAAGCACAGAAAAGGGAGAATGAACAATCGCCTATATAGAAGAAATTCAGAGATTCGGCCATCTCCAAGAACCTGGTCTCACAGGAATCCGTGAAATGACTACGGTCGGACGCTTAACTCGAAATCCGTGGCCACATCACGGAAACACGCCGATATCCGTGTGTGAGCCACGGAATAACAGTGTAATTTACTTGCATTGGAGCAAATTCCGTGGCCACATCACGGACAATTGAAGTGATTCCATCAGACCACCACGGATTTTGAGTTAAGCCCCCGCTGTGGTCAAATGTGGCACACACACAGATTGAAACGGGAGCACACACACAGATTGAAACGGGAATCTGTGTGTGTGCCAAGGAATATCATTGTCATTTACTTGCATTGGAGCAACTTCCGTGGAGACAACAAGGACAATTTAAGTGTTTCAGTGAGACCACCCCGGGTTTTGAGTTAAGCCCCCGTGGTCGACTCGCTCGTTGAAACGGGGATCCGTGTGTGAGCCACGGAACATCAGCGTCATTAACTTGCATTGGAGCGAATTCCGTGGCCACATCACGGAAATCGGCGTGTTTCCGTGATGTGTCCACGGATTTCGAGTTATTCGTCCGTAGTCATTTCACGGATTCCTGTGAGACCAGGTTGCTCCAAGGACGAACTCGATGAAGCTATAGCAAATGGGATAAAGCAGCTAGCCCTTGAAGAACCAGTAGGCCTAGCGATTCCTGGCCGAGCTCACCAGGGAGGCAAACATGAACGCGCATTCATGAACGCGCGCAGTGCACCCGCACATGCATGTATTTTCTAAAGCGTAGGCCTACACAACTTTAAAAAAAACATACTCGCATGACGCGTCGTTTGGGAGAGGATAATAACTAAAATAAACTAGACTTAACAGTGTATCAGCAGAGTGCAATGCTTCTAAACTTTTAATCAAACGTGTAGACAAAGTTAAACTTCATGAAGTAAAGTTCATTCATGGTGCGTGCTGCTTAAATGTAATCCATGGCAGCGTGCAGGGTCAACGACACGTATCTTCCAATCATATAAATATAATATTGTGGAAATTGCATTAAATGGAAAGAGACAATTTCTCACGTTGAGCACACAAATGCGTGACTCGTTTATTTCGTTAGAAAACCAAAACATTAAACTAACATTTAATGGGACAGCGATCCCTGAACAACCAAGACAGAGTAAACGATATGCATACAACACTGTCAATTCTACAACACTTAACAACATAGGTAAAGGTGAATTATGATATATGTATTCACTACGATATAACTAATGAAATCTTAGGCAGCATGCAGTCGGACAGATTTTTTTATGTGTTGTGAATAATTATTCCAAATCAGCCTTTTCTGTTTTTCCCAAATGGGGGTACCATGAAGGAAATAAAACATGCCTGATTTCCTATGACAAACAGCCAATTATTTTCCAGAAGGACATGAGCAATTTGTCACAAAACATTCCCTTATTGCGACCGTAGAGATACCCTGTTTAATGATACCTGGGAAACTCAATCTAATAAAAGCAACGGTTAACATTACACGCCATAAAGATAGAAAGTAATTAATTCAGGTCTTATGTGTGGTTTTCTTTTTTTAAGCTTATTATAAAGTATTTAGTACAAAGTATATAGTACACGTGGGCCTTCCTCTCTTGAATAATGTTGAAAATAAATATTTATACACTAAAACCATGCAATCAACTGTTGTAAATATGTACAACTACTATGAACAGATTAGCAACATAATAGAAAACAAAATAGAAAAGCAGCAATGGGTGGGTGGAAAGCTAGCTATTACTGCCTACCTGGACAGTAATTCAACCCTCCTATCCATCAGTGCTGAGAATGTAAATGACAGCATCATAAAATGTTCCTTTGCTCTTCAACTCCCGTATTACTGATGACTCCATAGAAATTATTGACAGGTCTGTCAGTCTCTCTTGTTTACAGGTGTTCCGTAGGTATGTCTTCACTCGTCTTAAACACGAGAATGACCTCTCAGCTGAGACTGGTAACAGGAATCTGAAGGCCTGCCTCTGACAGGCCTTCAGATAGGTCATCCTGTATGATCATCTCAAGTAGTTGACTAGGCCTTTTGAGGAATGTGGTTGTTCTGACTTAATCTATTTGCTCCTCTTTGCTGTTTAAACTTGTACAAGAAGGACACCTACTGGTGTACCCTGGTATCGCACCCTACGTGCCTTGGTTTTGTTTTTTACTTCGCTCGTGAGAATCTAGTTCTAACGTCTTGAGAGAGATGTGTGCAACAAAGCTGTTTCTCACGGTAAGATCCTTGGAGTAGATACGTCCGTAAGTCTCATCTCATCTCATTTTCGTCCGCTTATCCGGGGTCGGGTCGCGGGGGGAGCAGCTCAAGCAGGGGGCCCCAGACTTCCCTTTCCCGGGCCACATTGACCAACTCTGACGGGGGGATCCCGAGGCGTTCCCAGGCCAGTGTTGAGATATAATCTCTCCACCTAGTCCTGGGTCTTCCCCGAGGTCTCCTCCCCACAGGACGTGCCTGAAACACCTCCCAAGGAAGGCGCCCAGTGGGCATCCTTACCAGATGCCCGAACCACCTCAGCTGACTCCTTTCTAAGTAAAGGAGCAGCGGCTCTAATCCGAGTTCCTCACGGATGGCTGAGCTTCTCACCCTATCCCTAAGGGAGACGCCAGCCACCCTTCTGAGAAAACTCATCTCGTAGCTTGTACCCGCGATCTCGTCCTTTCGGTCATCACCCAGTCCTCATGACCATAGGTGAGGATAGGAACGAAGATCGACCGGTAGATCGAGAGCTTTGTCTTGCGGCTCAGCTCTCTTTTCGTTACAACGGTGCGGTAAAGCGAACGCAATACTGCCCCCGCTGCTCCGATTCTCCGGCCAATCTCACGCTCCATAGTACCCTCACTCGCGAACAAGACCCCGAGGTACTTGAACTCCTTCACTTGGGCTAAGGACTCATTTCCTACCCGGAGTAAGCAATCCATCGGTTTCCTGCTAAGAGTCATGGCCTCAGATTTAGCGGTGCTGATCCTCATCCCAGCCGCTTCACACTCGGCCGCCAGCCGATCCAGTGAGTGCTGAAGGTCACAGGCCGATGATCCCATGAGGACCACATCATCTGCAAAAAGCAGTGACGAGATCCTCAGACCACCGAACTGCAACCCCTCCCCACCACGACTACGCTTCGATATCCTGTCCATGTATATCACAAACAGGATTGGTGACAAGGCGCAGCCCTGGCGGAGACCAGCACCCACTGAGAACGAAACTGACGAGGACGCGAACACAGCTCGCGCTTTGGGAGTACAGGGATTGGATGGCCCTGAGGATAGACCCCCTTACCCCATACTCCCGCAGCACCTCCCACAGTTTCTCCCGGGGGACCCGGTCATACGCCTTCTCCAGATCCACAAAACACATGTAGACCGGATGGGCATACTCCCAGGCCCCCTCCAGGATCCTTGCGAGAGTGAAGAGCTGGTCCGTAGTTCCACGTCTGGGGCGAAAACCGCATTGTTCCTCTTCAATCTGAGGTTCGACGATCGGCCGAACCCTCCTTTCCAGCACCTTGGAGTAGACTTTACCAGGGAGGCTGAGAAGTGTGATACCCCGGTAATTGGCACACACTCTCTGGTCCCCCTTTTTGAACAGGGGAACCACCACCCCGGTTTGCCACTCCTTTGGCACTGTACCCGACTCCCACGCGATGTTGAATAGGCGTGTCAACCATGACAGCCCCTCAACACCCAGAGCCTTTAGCATTTCTGGCTGGATCTCATCAATCCCTGGGGCTTTGCCACTGCGGAGATGTTTGACTACCTCAGTGACCTCCCGGATAGTCTTCCAGAAACACTTTGGCGCCGACCGAAAGTCCTTCTCCATGGCCTCTCCGAACTTCTCCCACACCCGCTGCTTAGCCTCCGACACGGCAGCATCTGCAGCCCTTCGGGCCTGTCGGTACCCTGCAACCGAGTCAGGAGTCCTCCAGGATATCATATCCCGGAAGGCCTCCTTCTTCAATCGGACGGCTTCCCTGACCACCGGTGTCCACCACGGTGTCCGAGGGTTACCGCCCCTTGAGGAGCCTAAGACCCTGAGGCCACAGCTAGCCACCGCAGCTTCAGCAATGGAGGCTTTGAACACCGCCCACTCCGGCTCAATGCCCCCAACCTCCACAGGAATGCCAGAAAAACTCAGCCGGAGGTGTGAGTTGAAGATACCTAGGACGGGGGCCTCCTCCAGACGTTCCCAGTTCACCTGAACTACTCGTTTGGGCTTACCAGGTCTATCCGGAAATTTCCCCCATTCCCTGATCCAACTCACAACCAGATGGTGGTCGGTTGACAGTTCCGCCCCTCTCTTTACCCGAGTGTCCAAAACATGTGGCCTCAGATCAGATGGCACGATCACAAAATCGATCATTGATCTTCGGCCTAGGGTACTCTGGTACCAGGTACACTTATGAGCACCCTTATGTTCGAACATGGTGTTTGTTATGGATAATCCATGACTAGCACAGAAGTCCAATAACAAACGACCGCTCGGGTTTAGATCAGGGAGGCCGTTCCTCCCCACCACGCCTCTCCAGGTGTCTCCATCGTTGCCCACGTGGGCGTTGAAGTCACCCAGCAGAACTACGACTACAGACCCCTACTGGAGCCCCATACAGGACTCCATTCAGGGTCTCCAAGAAGGCCGAGTACTCTGAGCTGCTGTTTGGTGCATACGCACAAACAACAGTCAGAGTTTTCCCCCCTACAACCCTTAGGCGCAGGGAGGCGACCCTCTCGTCTACCGGGGTAAACTCCAACACCGCGGCGCTCAGCCGGGGATTTATGAGTATCCCCACAGCCGCCCGGCGCCTCACGCCCTTGGCAACTCCGGAGAAGAATAGAGTCCAACCCTTATCCAGGAGTACGGTACCAGAGCTGAGACTGTGCGTGGAGGTAAGCCCCACCAGATCTAACTGATAGCGCTCCACCTCCCTCACAAGCTCCGGTTCCTTTCCCCACAGCGAGGTGACGTTCCACGTCCCCAGAGCCAGCTTCTGCCGCCCGGGTCTGGTCCGTCGAGACCCCTGACCTTCGCTGCCACCCATGTGGCTGCGCACCCGCCCCCAATGGGTCTTCCCACAGGTGGTGGGCCCATGGGATGAAGAGAGGGGGGGTGCCACGTAGTTTGTTCGGGCTGTGCCCGACCGGGCTCCGTGGCAAACCCGGCCACCAGGCGCTCGCCATCGAGCCCTCCATCTGGGCCTGGCTCCAGACGGGGGCCCTGGGCTTCCTCCAGGCCGGGTCACATCTCCTCTTCTTACGTTATTCATTGAGGATTTTTGAACCATTCTTAGTCTGGCCCGTCACCTGAGACCGCTCTGCCATGAGAGACCCTACCAGGAGCACAAGGCTCCAGACAACACAGCCCTCAGGTTCACAGGGACACGCAAACCTCTCCACCACGATAAGGTGACGGTTCCAGGAGAGGCGTCCGTAAGTGTTGTACACAATTATTGTTTGAGTTATTAGATGTTAACACTCGTGAAAATGTCTCTGTTATACTTTACTGTTATACGTTTGATTGAGAACACATTTCAACTCATTGCTTGCTAACTATGTAGCTCGTGGTTATCGTCCGATATGATTAGCATGTTGCTTGTGAATATAAAACACAAGTTGATGCGATAGTAATTTGACATAGGCCTTTGGTAATTTGATGTCTTTCTGTTTATTTTATAGTTCTATAAATAAAAAATGAGAGCAACATTGTAAAGAGTAAAAGAACATTGCATTGAAGAAACGTTCTGGAGCTTCATTCATTCCACATTCTTTCTGGTTAGCTATCTGTCTACGCATTGCAAGGACGCAGTTGTAAGGACAGAATGGTGGTGTTCTCATAAACTAAAAGCAGTTCATTATTTAACCTGTGGACATCAAAGAAGGGGTAAACATCCAACAACTTTGCCAGTTCCGTAGCTGGGAATCCATTGGTTTTTGCAAAATCAGTAAATGCTGCAGGGTCAAGCAGACGGAAAAACTGGAGGTTTTGCATATCACTCAATCTTTCTGTCATCTGAGTGATGATACCATCCACGATCTTGTAGTAAAGAATCCGATAAGAATCACTTGCTCCTCTTGAATCGGAGGAATGTTTTTCATGACTGAGGCCTTCCTCGTAGTCTTGCCAGCCCTTGCGACAGCGGATTCTGCTGGGATCCTCATGTCCAATCGTGGTCGTGGTGTCTTCATAAATCTACTGGAACTTGGTCTGTGAGCGCAGGGATTTGATAGCAGCTATGGTGGCATCCATCTGGTGGTTAGACTTACGCAAGTCAAGTGATCTCGTTTGAAGGATGGTGAATAGGACCTCTGTATGGCAATAGATGTTCAAGAACACTTTTAAAAGAAACATGAACTTGAAGTCATGCAGTTTGTCTTTAAGTGACTTGCTCTGATTAATAGAGTCGTTATACCAGCCTCTTTCAGTCATGATCTGGTCAAATACAGTAATCAGGGTGTCCCTACCCTCATACATTGCACTAACCGCTCTGCTTTTGAAGTGCCAGCGTGTAGCCGAGCCTCCCGGTACTCGCGCTCCACCAGCCTCAGTTAGTAAAGCAGTAAGTTTAGCAGACTTTGTGAAAAGGTTGTGGAAACTCTCCAGCCTCGCGACGAAGAGTTTTGCGTCTTGAATGTCTTTGCTACCTTGTGCCAACACGAGATTTAAGCGGTGCGCATAACAGTGAATGAAGAGCGCATAAGGGCAAAGAGCTTTTACTTTCGCCCTCACGCCTCCGTGCTGCCCACTCATGATGCTGGCGCCGTCATATGTCTGACATATTAATTTCTCCTACGGATTGTACTTTCTTAATGTTCCCAATATAACTTCAGTTAAAGCCGCGGCATCTCTTTCTGCACTGATCCTAAGAATCTTTCGCACACATTCCCTTTCTCATTCTCTGGAACTCCTGGCACAACCTTAATTGCCGGACATACCATTACCATTACTACCATACCAATTCTTCGATCTGATCACTCTGCACTGTTATGCAACGTTGATCTGCCCAACATTAGGACAATGGCCCCCAGGTGGCGTTTAAACAGATCTTTACTAACTAACTCTGGATTTCTTAGTTCACTCAACGTTCAATTAAATGATTTTTGGGATATTAACACAAAGGAATGCTCCACTCCACACATTTTATGGGAGGCCACAAAGTGCTTTTTTTGTGGTTTCTGTATTTCATTCTCCTCAACTCTAGTTAAAACAAAAGCTTCCCAGATCACAAATCTTGAATGCAAAATAGAATCGTTAGAAAACGTACAAAAACATAGCTTCTCAGATGATCAGTCTAAACTGCTGTTATCTTTGAAAGATGTATACAAGGCACTGGCTGTATCAAAGGCGGAATTTATCCTGCATAGAACTAGACAAAAGTACTACTTTGAATCAGAGAGGCCTAGTCACCTGCTGGCTCTTATGCTTAAGAAATGTGAAACGAAAGCTCACATCCCAGCAATAAATAAGCCTGTTGGTAAAATTACAACTGCTGTCCAATTCATTTTTAACATTTTATGAAAATCTATATAAATCAGAAATTGCTTATGACGACACTAACTGTAAACAGTATCTTCACAAATTGGAGCTTCCCTGCCTTGAACAAACAGACCAAGATGATCTGGAAGCTGCTTTAGAGCTGGATGAACAACATAGAGCTTTGAAATGTCTCAATAAAGGCAAATCGCCTGGCTTGGATGGCCTCCCACCAGAGCACACTCATGCTTGATTCAATTTAATTTTGCAATCAAGAGTGGGACCTTTCATAGAGACCAAAAAACAGCACTCATCACCGTACTCCTTGGAGTGCTCTAGTTTTAGACCAATATTTACTGACAAGTGATCTTAAGATATATGCTAAAGTTCTTGCTCTGCGCCTTGAAAAAGTTATTCAATTTCTAGTCGATGAAGACCAAACAGGCTTTATCAAAGGACGCTATGCATCTGATAACATGAGAAGGCTGCTACACATTATAGATGTAGCAGAGACACACCCAAATCCTTTTGCCGTATTTTCACTTGACGCCGAGAAAGCCTTTGATAGGATAGAGTGGAACTACCTATATGTTGGCAGTTTTGGATTCAGAAATAATTTTATAGCAATGATCAAGGCGCTATACCACTCACCTTTAGCAAGTGTTCTAACAGGGGGCATAATCTCTTCTCCTTTTACCCTGCAGCGTGGAACAAGACAGGGGTGTCCACTCTCGCCACTTTTATTTTGTCCATCTCTGGAACCCCTGGCACAAGCCATTAGGCAATCTACAGCTCCCCTATGAAAATTGGTCATCATAATCATATTATATCTCTATGTGCGGATGATATAATTTTGTTCTTGGATATCTTTGACACCTCTATTCACCCAATCATCAAGGAATTTGGTCATTTCAGCAGCCTGTCAGGCTATAAAATTAATTGGACAAAATCTGCACTTATGCATCTAAATATTATGCAAACAAAGGCTCCTATTACCACCTATATTCAGACCAAAAGCTATTTTACATATCTGGGCATTACAATCTATAAAAACATACATAAAATTAACAGAGACAACTTCAACACTATTTTAAGCAAAATAAAGTCAGACATTCATAGATTGAGGAATCTAAAGACATCTCTTTAATTAATTCAGTTAAAATTAACGTATTGCCCTGTCTCAATTTCCTTTTCTTTATGCTACCACTCTGCCTCCCTCCGAATTATTTCCAAGACATTCACTCCATAATTTCCAGTTTTATTTGGGATGGGAGACGGCCTACCCGGGGATTCCACCGGACGCGTTACGGCTGCGGCACGGAACGGCTGCGAGCCAGCCGCATTCACGCGACATCACGAGATCACGCGATAATCCTAAACCTAATGTACTCACCTTCCACTCCCAAAACTACTGATATTAAAGGCCCACTATGAGACCGACACGAGTGAAAGGGGAACTATGCAACTTTTTTGGCTTGATTTAACTTAAAGGGGTAGTTCGGAATTTTGGACATAGGGCCTGATTCCGAAGTGAGCATTGGTATTCTATATCACTGGAGACAGTTTTCAACACATTTCATTCAGTCCTTCTAGTTGCAGAGTTCGCTCGTGCTAGGCTAGCGCACGTCAACGGGCAATGCTAGCCTGCTATTAAAAACAGTCTTACCCACTCCACAGTACACCCGAGGTAAATCAATTATAACGCCAGACTATAGATTTAAATGTCTGTGTTGATAGAATAATGTTAAAAATAAAAATAACCATGCATCGCATGGTTCATCGAGGGACTACTTTCTCAGCAGAAGCGGAATTCTACTATGCGCTGGTTAGGTTTGTAACCGAATCACGACAGAAGAACGTAAACAGAGAAGCGTGGGACAGAAGCGCAATTGAACGACTAGGCAACATGATGGTTCAGTGTGCTTTTAGAAATTGTAGAGATAAACGGTACAGATGGGCACCACAAAGTTTCCACCAATTTCCAGTGCGAGATCCAGAAAGGACTCAACTGTGGCTTGTTGCTGCTGGCTTTGGCATCAAAACACCGGCTCGTACATGTACGGTTCGTTGGATACAACAAATTCCTCATAATCGTCTTCAAAAGCAGATGCATCGCTAACTCCTCCAAACGTGGCCATATCTTGTCAATTTAATACGCTTGTAGAATTCCTTCGTTCACTGTACTCTGCGTTTGTAGCAATGACAGGTAACCTAGGTATCAGTCCGCCGCTGCCGTAGCCTACGTACAGGAATATAAACACTGCTGCTGAGACCCCGCAATTCCCTCAAAATGCAATGCAATGCAAGGTTGGTTTTATTTCTAACATTATTCTATAAACAGACATTTAGATTTATAGTCTGTCGTTATAATTGATTTACCTCGGGTGTACTGTGGAGTGGGTAAGACTGTTTTTAATAGCAGGCTAGCATTGCCCGTTGACTTGCGCTAGCCTAGCACGAGCGAACTCTGCAACTAGAAGGACTGAATGAAATGTGTTGAAAACTGTCTCCAGTGATATAGAATACCAATGCTCACTTCGGAATCAGGCCCTATGTCCAAAATTCCGAACTACCCCTTTAATATAACAGGCTAAGAGTCATTGCGATGGTTCTATTATACATTTTTGTTCGATTGTTCGTTGTTTCGACTCCCCCTTGGGCATCTTGGCGGAGAAAGGGAATAGGTTTCTGCCGGCGACCCGCCGCCCACTCTCGCGGGAGTCTCGGGTCTCGCGAAGTAACAAATTGCTTTACGGCACAGACCCCCAAACACGGAACCGGCTCGATATAAATACAAGTAACTAAGGGATTGTTACATTCATCATAGATCAGCCGACTAGAAAGAGACAGGGAAACCCAATGTCGGAGGAACAGAATAAGAGAAAAGGGAGACTGACCGACAGAGAGGCCAGACACGAGTAAACGTTGGGCAAGCTTTTCAGGAATAGCGTGAACTGAAAGGAAAAGAAGACTGCAAATCAGACGCCGACTTGGCCGTGTTGCTTTTGAAATTGAAATTACCCTTTGGTGAACTTCGTCTTCGTGGTATTCTTGATGTTGATAGTCTCTGTACAAATGTGTTTGCTCAACCATTTTGTTGTGAGCCCTGTAAAAATGTGTTTTCTCGACCGTTTTGTTGTGAGCCCTGTGTGTTTCCTTTCCTTTGTTTCCATGGGTGTTTTGCCGTTCGTCTGTCTCGTCCCCCAGATACAGGCTGAATCCCCGAATCCGGGATCTTGTTTATTTAGATTATTATGTTGGCCAACACTCTTACACTGATTGTTCTGTTCAACCTAAAATAAAACAATTATAATCTAGGATATAAATTCTCCCCGTCAACTGTAAAAAAGGATGGATTTATGTTTATTGCAATACAAATACACAGTTTTAAAAATGTATAACTTTGTCCGCACTTCATCTACTTCGGACATGGCTCCACGCTTTCGCCGGCTTCTTTGAAAACAAATGCACATGGCTAGTGTAGAAGTGCATGGGGAAGGGTCGTCAACGAGTTGTTACGACAGTGTTGTAAAATATCTACTACGAAGCTGTAGGGGGCGCTGTGTAGAGAAAAGTGCGTGCCAAACCAAGAAAACAGCGAAGAAATGCCCGATCTTGCATAGTGGACCTTTAAATGCCAGGCTTTGTCCTTTCTGACATTGTCCTTATAAAAAGGATGATTTGGTACATAATAATAATAATAATAATAATACATTTAATTTAGAGGCGCCTTTCAAGACACCCAAGGTCACCTTACAGAGCATATAGTCATCATAAATCGTTTAAAAAAATAAGACATTGTGGAAAAAATAAAAAATAAATAAATAAATAAACATAATAAATAAAAAATAAATAAAACAAAAACAAGACAAAACAAAACAAACAAACAATCAAAACAGTGATCAGTTAGACGTTGTGTGCGAGTTTGAACAGGTGAGTTTTGAGTTGTGACTTGAAGGTTGTAATGTTGTCTGACTGTTTTATGTGTGGGGGGAGGGAGTTCCAGAGCCTGGGTGCTGAACAGCTGAATGACCGGGCACCCATTGTATTGAGTCGTGATGTGGGGATACATAGTAGTCCAGCAGAGGTTGAGTGGAGGGAACGGGAGGGAGTGTATTCTTGGAGGAGGTCGCAGAGGTAACTGGGGGCTAGGTTGTGGAGAGCTTTGTAGGTGAGGAGTAGGGTTTTGTATTGGATGCGGTAGTGTACTGGGAGCCAGTGAAGTTGGATGAGGACAGGGGTGATGTGGTCAGATGATTTGGTGCGGGTGATGATCCGGGCGGCTGAGTTCTGAATGATCTGCAGTCTGTTGATGAGTTTGGTGGGGAGTCCGATGTGACAAATTAGTGAACTAGGATTTCAGTGCTGGATTGGGTCAGTGATGGGCGGAGTCTGGCGATGTTGCAGAGGTGGAAGAATGCAGTCCGGGTGATGTTGTGAATATGGGGTGCGAATGAGAGGGTGTTGTCCAGGATGACGCCGAGGCTCTTGACTTTGGAGGAGAAGGGTACTGGGAATCCATCGATGATTATGAGTGGAGCTGGGGTGTGTTGTGATTTAGTGAGGGTGGATTTGGATCCGATGAGCAGGGCCTCGGTCTTGTTTCCATTGAGTTTCAGGAAGTTCCTGCTCAACCAGCTCCGGATCTCTTCCAGGCACGTGATGAGGGAGGTGGGGGGGATGGCAGCGGTGGGTTTGGTGGAGATGTAGACCTGTGTGTCGTCAGCGTAGCAGTGAAAATGGACCCCATGGTGACGGAGGAGTGTGCCCAGCGGGAGGAGGTAAGTGGTGAACAGGAGTGGACCCAAGACTGACCCCTGGGGGACACCCAGTGAGACACCTGAACACCCAGACTTGTGGTTGCTTAGTTGAACAAATTATTGACGGCCGGTGAGGTAGGATGTAAACCAGGAGAGTGCAGCACCAGTGATCCCAATGCCAGCCAGGCGGTCCAGGAGCAGAGGGTGGGAGATGGTGTCGAATGCTGCGCTGAGATCGAGGAGGATGAGAATGGTGAGTAATCCAGAGTCGGCTGCAAGGAGGAGGTCGTTGGTGATTTTGACTAGGGCTGTTTCAGTGCTGTGTTTTGGACTGAAGCCAGATTGGAACGGTTCGTGGAGATTGTTTGTGTCAAGGTGGGACTGTAGTTGTGCGGCAACCACCCTTTCAAGTGTTTTGGAGATGAAAGGGAGATTGGAGATGGGCCGGTAATGGTTAAGGTCAGTTGGGTCAGCACCAGGTTTTTTCAGGATGGGAGTGATGGCAGCCAGCTTGAGAGTGGGGGGTACAGTACCAGTAGTGAGGGAGGAGTTAATTATGTTGGTGATCATGGGGGAGATGGACGGAAGACATGCTTTGACAAGGGAGGTGGGAAGAGGATCGAGCTGACAGGTGGTGGTTTTGGCTTTGCGGATGAGTTCTGAAATGACTTCATAAATGACTTCATGTTGCGGAACTTCGACAATGAGTCTCTCGTCTTCCATGTTGCCGACCCTCTGAGACCCTTTGATTGATTGACTGCTGACCTGGTGCCGCCGGTCATGACGTAATAATGTTGAGGTGAAGTTGTGATAGGCTAAATGAGCTGAGTATTGTGTTTTATTTTGAAAATTCACCGGATGCTCTATGGGTTTTACTTTTTCACTTCCTGCCCTGCTCGATCTGCTCTGTTGAAATTGACGCGGTTCAGCAACGGCTTGCGGCAAAAATAGAAATGCTACGGAATGATAGCGCTGCGGCACGGCAAGCCGCTCCTGGGACGCTGCTGAGACGTTCCGCAGCCGCGCCCGGTGGAAATGGTCTCATTGATTAGAGTGGAACCTATCTGCTGCGGTGACCGCGGCCAAGAAGTGCCGCAGCCGTAACGTTGCCGTAACGCGTCCGGTGGAATCAGGCCTCTAGGGTTCGTTTGACTACACTGCAACGACCCAAACTGCTGGGGGGTTTGGCAGTACCAAACTTTGAACTTTACTATTGGTCTTTTCAGATCAGAGCACTCAGCACATGTGTTGACCCACAGTCTACCACTGCATGGAAATGGATTGAAGCTGCTAAGATATTACCACACAAACCACAAGAAATCCTATTCTCTAGCGTAACAAACAAAATAATTAAAAATATTTTTGGGCCCATCATTGCAAACTCTGTACAGGTGTGGAAGAAAGCAGAACGTTGGATGGGCGCCCCTTCTAAATTCTGTCAGAATACACAGCTATGGCATAATCCAAGGTTATTATGCGGTAACAAGCCATTTCATCAACCCTCTTGGTCATCTCTTGGAGTAAATACATTAGGTGACGTAACGCTTAAGGTCTTCACTCCATACAAGACTTTTAAAGAACACGCTTTTCTCTTCCTATGTCCTCTTATTTTGTTTACTTTCAGCTAAGATCTGCCTTAAAAACGTATGGAGTTCCCTGGAATTCTCCTATCCCCTCACATCCCTTGTTACGATGGATTGCACCATTACTGGGCAGATCTTCTGTCTCCTTAGTATATATTTCACTGATTCAGTACAGGGACAAGGCTTTACCAATTGAATCCATATGGAACAGGGAGCTGGGGAGTTTGAATATAAACTTGGATTGGGAGAGAATTTGGTGCAATTAAGCATGACTTCTAAGAACCTAACTCACCAACTAATTTACTTCAAAACCATACACATCACACCCTATAAGAGATTTCAGATGAAATTGCAGACTACTGTCAACTGTCATGTAACACTGCTTCACCCGGAACATTCTTACACATGTTTTGGGGTTGTCTGGTTATCTCTAAGTTCTGGTTTCATGTAAATTCTGTTTTAGCGGATATACTTGATATTTTTTATGTTCCTAATCTGTTTTTTGTCTGCTTAATGATAATTCTGATATAAATCTAAAGCAAATTCTGTTCAAAATGATTTTCGCAGGGTTTACCTCTGCAAAGAAAACAATTTTGAAAAACTGGTTTACTCCAGATATGTGTATGAAATCATTCTGGATCTATAGCCTGGTCAACATTGGCAATCTTGAACATACAACTGCCCGCACGACCAGTGACTGTTCAAGCTTGGCACTCTTTCTCATCCAGGATAATCTCTTGGGCTAGGGACACCAACTAGGCAGTCTTTGTTGTGATTTACCCGCTGAACACGTTTTTGTTGCTTTATGTATTGTCCTACCAACCTGATATTTTTTCTTATTTCTTTTTCTTTTCTACTTTTCTTAATTTAACATATGACTTTTGATATGTCTGTAACCCCCCCCACCCCCTCCATTTGAAAAACAATAAAAATGTTGATCACAAAAAAAACTGTTTAAGGCGTAACTAAATCAATTTTCAACCGTTTATCTTCGTTTAACGAATCTACACACTTCTTTCTTCAATAATATCCAAATGGAATTTCGATATCATTTAAACTTTCTTCAGAATCACAGTTTTAGTTTCATACCGGCTTCGTTTTCAGTTGGTCTCATTGATTTACGTTGACGCTGGTGCGTGATGACGTTCAGCAGTGTTGCCAGATTGGGCGTTTTTCCCGCAAGATTGGGCTACTTTTGGAGGACGTTCAGGCAGTGTTGCCAGATTGGGCGGTTTTTCCCACTCTATTGAGCTACTTTTAATCATGCACCTGCTCGCTATTCTCTTAAAGTGTAATTCCGGTGTAAATTGAACCCAGGGTCATGGTTTTGGCATGAAAACCCATCCAATAAGCCCTCCAGATACCTTGTTCATTGAAAATCGAGTATTAGAGTTTGCCCGGCGCAATGGAGTCCATGTTATTGGCTTGGGGCATTGAGTTTCGCTTCCAAATCTGCATTTTTTAACCAGTAATATTGCTAAAAAGTAAAAAAAAGTAGCACCAAACCTCTGCAGTAGCATGACTAGGGTCCCTACACATAAAACAAAGCACAAACAACTTTGTTTGCATTACCGGTAGGTCCGTGTTTACAGGAAGTCCACACAAGTCGATTGCCGAATGCGCCAGAGTTCAGTTCAAGGAGGAAAGTTTTGGAATTTATAATTTATATAATTTATGTTTATGAATAATATATAGCAAGTGTTGACACGTAAATGAAAGGACTTGCATATGTAGGTTACAGTTACAAAATATTTGTTTGCTACAATCAAGCATGGCCCGTTGTTGACAGAAGACGCACAGAGTTAACGCATAGAGTGAAGGACAGCTCAAGCACCGGAGAAGACGACCCATCTACAGCTTGAAGTCAAGAGAGAGAGATGGTTTGTGTTTGTGTTTTCCCCAACTGCGGAAAACAAATGAAAAGTAACACCCCAGAAACTTTCCATAGACTGTCATCGCGGTACAAAGACCGATCTCTGGTAGACCAGTGGCTTATTGTTTTGAATACGGACACTGAGACCCCAATCGAGATGCTGATGCAGAAGGATCACTGTGTCTGCAGTGCTCATTTCGATAAGGGCGACTTCAGCTAAAAGAGCTGCTGACCCAAAGAACCCAAAGAATGCTATTCCACTAGTGCAGCAAGTGGCTATGGATAGACTTGGTAAAGTTCTTTGCTTATTTGTCGTGTTACATGATTTTTCACAATTGGTGTGGAGGAGGAAGAGTCATCCGAACCTTTAATAATTGGGGTCATATATTTGTGTAATAACGGTACAATGACATGTATAGCCGAGCTAAATTAGTTCGATTTTGTTTTATTTTTGGTCATTGTTCATACCTTATTTGTAAACTCCCCAAAAGATTGGTTCCTGTGTAAGTTGGTTCCACGTTATTGTTTTCTATGGCATGCCTTTTTGTTTCCCTGGGGAGTGGTTTGGCGTTGCACCTGTGTGTCTAGCTTCTAGGGTTGGATTTAGTGATTCGTTTCCGTGATTCAGTTCGCGTCGTTCAGTTCGCCAAGAGGAGTTTCTGGGTGCGGTGAATCGAATCATGCACGGTTCTCTGACTCAGTCAGATTCAGCTCCTCCCTCGTTCGTTCGTTCAGTCGAGTTTCTTATTCTCAAACGTCAACATTACCACTTTAACCAAACGCAGCGGGATGGGGGTGTAGTTTATTATTGGACGTTTAACATATCAGAAAGATAATAGACTTGATTTAGCAATGATGGTGGGGGTGCCGGTTGTTTTAGGCTCTCATATACAAAAAATGAATTAACACTGCCTTCAAAACGAGAGATGGTTAATTGTGAAAAATGCAGTAAACTGTAATCAGAAAACGTGGTTATATGCTATAGACCCTATAGTATCTGTGGTATAAAGGCTGGTACGAATTTCTTATTACAAATAGTATGTACACTTATAGACCGTTGCGATTCCCATTGAAACGAATGGCGCAGTGACTAGTCTTCACAACGAGAGCTGGTAGGTTGTAACAAATGAATTAAACTGTAATCAGACAATGCGGTTATATGCTTTAGACCCTAGAGTATCTGTGGTATAAAGGCTGGGACGAATTTGAAATTACAAATATGTAAATGTTGAAAGTATGGACCGCCGCGATTGCCATTGAAACAAATGGCGTGGTGACTAGTCTTCACAGCGAGAGCTGGTAGGTTGTGGAAAATGCCTTAAACTGTAATCCGTCAACGCGGTTATATGCTATAGACCCTAGAGTATCTGTGGTATAAAGGCTGGGACGAATTTCAAATGACAAATATGTACACTTTATGTTGAAAGTATAGACCGTCCCGATTCCCATTGAAACGAATGGCGCGGTGACTAGTCTTCACAACAAGAGCTGGTAAGTTGTAAAAAAATTAATTAAACTGTAATCAGACAACGCGGTTATATGGTATAGATCCTAGAGTATCTGTGGTATAAAGGGGGACGAATTTCGAATTATAAATATGTACAATGTATCCTTTAAATACGTCCGTGCAACAGATGGCCAATGTGAATAATAGATAGCTCGCTCACTAAGCCCATTTGTTTTATTCCCCAAGAAACCGGTTGATTTCTGTCTTTCATTGGCTAAAATGGTCCCTGGAGAAGTGGTTATACTCTAAATGTTTGCCCTTTTCTAACGCAGCCCAGAAAAAAACCTATTTTAGAAACTGTGACATCTACTCTATTTAGTTTACCCAAAAATCCTTCAGTAGTATTTGCTCGTTGTCACATAATTTCTGCTGCATGATCTCAGGGAGGAAGGATTATGAAATTACTAAACTAATACTGGCCCACAGACTAGTGACAGACAACTATGCATTTTGAGTGAACTAATCCTTATTCCTGGAATGAGACCTATTCTCTCACTTGGCAAGTCAGTAATTTATTTTGTAAACTGTCTTTGAACAGCTGATTTGCAACACATAGCATGGGCCAGAGTGGGCCACTATCATAAAATTAACATGACTTGATCAGGAGCAGTTTGTAGGTATTACTGGTCACACATGCAGCTTGCATGAATGTAAAATATAGATGATGCAAAGATGGTGTTTCAGTAATTTTTTGAACATTTATTGAAATAAAATACTTCAGATCTGAATTTGACAATGCATCCTTGTTCATATTTGAACTAAGATTAAAAAAACCGCACATCATTCTCCTCCACATCAATCAGCTCATTAGATATATATAATATCGATATATATATAAATATCATATGATGATTGAACATCATCATTCAAATTATTCAACAATCGAATCAGTAAAGGCAGCGAGTATTAGCCAATAAGAGGCAGAGTAGCGTGGGTCATGGCGCACGGAGCTTTTGGCCGTGATATTATAGATACAATTATATTATATCGTATACTATTATATATAGAGCTCCGGGAGTCGCAAACGGCAACAATCACTTTCTCCTCCATGCTGCAGTTCACCCCGGACTGCACTGCACTGAGTTTGACGGTTGAACGCTGATTGGCTGTTACGTTACATATGTCTGTCATCACGTGAAATTCGCGTCGAAGTTGAAATATTTCAACTCGAGCGAATTTGTCGCTGCACAAATCCTCGTGAACGCGCTCGCCTGTGCACGGCGAAAGTGGGGCACGACAAATCAAAACTTGTCGCCGGTTTTCTCTAGCAAAAAATTCGCCCGATACGCGTCTCTACGTCCACTTTTATGGGATCTTGTCACCCCGTCGCGTTTGGTGTGATGCAGAAAAGTGGGCAATTTGGCTTGCAGATACTACTGAATGGTGCGCATCTGGGGGGATTTAGAAGTGGGTATACGCAATGATGACTAGTGGGTATACGCGGGTATACGGCGTATACCCACTTATTACACTTATTACACCTGGACTACACCAGTGCCTAGAAAAGCATACAATTGGCTGGCTCTCGTGAGTCGTGGCGTCTCTCAGTTGGTCCCTCCTCACCACTCACACAGTGAGTGAACGAACTGTCAGCGAGTCAGCGACTAGTGGGTCTGGGAGGAGTCGAGTCTGAGAACGAACGAGACGAACGAGAGAGAGGAACCAGTTCGGTTCGTTCGTCTTAAAGATTCGTTCATTTGAACTGATTCGTTCGCAACCGAGCCAACTCTGCTAGCTTCAGTGGCCGCTGATGCACAGAGCTGCCGAGTTGTGTTTGTGTCTCTCTACCTTTTGATATTTTTGTAAAACTTTTGTTTGTCGCCCTTGGACGGTTGCGGTGGTTCACACTGCTTTGCGACATGCTTTTGGGCACGTGGGAGAAATTTCCTGGTGTGTAGACAATTTTCTGTCATTGAACTGTTGGCAGACTTTTAGTTATTTTTAGCTTTAAGGTGTTTCGTTGCTTGAGCCGGTGGTAGTTTGCTACTGGGATTCCTGGCCGCGTGTGATTCGGCATGGGCTACGGGGTTTCCCGGCCGTGTGAGATTCGGCATGGGAGGAGGATCATTGCATGTCCTGTGTTGACGTTTCAAATGCAGTTGTGTGATTCGGTATGTGAGGTCAATTGTTTGTTTCCTTTGTTTTGTAGAGTGGAGAGAGAAATCCTGGATTGTGGGTGACACCCCTGTTTTTTGGTCTCCTTTAAAAGGTAGGCCTGTGATGGGTTTTTGCTTATTGTATAACATAAAATGAGTGCCAGAGGAAAATGACAATTCTTTATTATATTTTATTACCTTATTAGTGTATATATTTTATATACTGTTTTTTTTATTCAATTAATTTCTTTAAGATCGTTTTATGCTTTGTTTACATTTTTATAATTTATCTACTACATGTATTCATTATTAGTCACAGGTGTAGAGAGTGTAGAGAGATAGAGAGATATCCTGGATTGTGTGTGACGCCCGTGTTTTTTTGTCTCTTTTAAAATAAATAAACCTCCCTAACTGGACTCCTGTGTGTGCCCCACTCAACGAATACAAGACACAACGCAGAAACCCATTGGTTACACATACACCTATGACTCACCTACGACTGCACAACTATACATGGTTCCAATACGATTGTCAAGTTTGCAGACGACACTACGGTGATTGGTCTCATCAGCAACAACGATGAGACGGCCTATAGGGAGGAGGTCCAACACCTAACTGCATGGTGCGCCAACAACAACCTGGCTCTCAACACTAAGAAGACGAAAGAGCTCATCGTGGACTTCAGGAAGACTAGAGGTGGCACACACACCCCCATCCGTATCAACGGGACGGAGGTTGAGCGTGTCACCAGCTATAGGTTCCTGGGTGTCCACATCTCAGAGGACCTCTCTTGGACCCTCAACACCTCTAAGCTGATCAAGAAGGCTCACCAGCGTCTCTTCTTCTTGAGGAAATTAAAAAAGGCCCATCTGTCTCCACAGATCCTGGTGAACTTCTACCGCTGAATCATTGAGAGCATCCTTACCAACTGTGTCACAGTATGGTATGGCAACTGCTCTGTCTCTGACCGGAAAGCACTGCAGAGGGTGGTGAAAACTGCGCAACGCATCATCGGTTCCTCACTCCCCTCCATCGAGGCTGTCCAGAGCAAGCAATGCCTGCGAATGGCGTGCGGCATCTGTTTGAATTCTGACTGTTCTCACCCCAACCACAGACTGTTCACCCTCCTCCCCTCCGGGAGGCGCCACAGGTCTCCCCGGACCCGGACAAGCAGGTTTAGGGGAAGCTTTTTCCCTGCGGCTGTCACCCTCCTAAACTCTACCCCCCCCCCCACCCCCCCTCTCAGTGTCTGCACCCCCCCCCCCCCGCGGCTATTCATTGCACTAAACCATGCTAGTTGACTGAACAATTATCCCTCTACTTGAATTTACATATCCCCTGTATCAACACCCATAGTACTCTATTTTATTATACTATATTTATATTTATATTTACTGCACTTATTGTACCTCTATGATGCTCTGATACTGTATAATTCATGTACAAACGGCACTTTACTGCTCCTTTGCACTTCCGGTTGGTCAGAAAACCTAATTTCGTTGTACTCTGCACAATGACAATAAAGTGAATCCAATACAATACAACACACAATAAAACAAACTTCACAAGGGGAAGTCCAATGCATTGGCTAAAGCCAGGAGTTTATATTGCCATTGTAGGGCAGCATGGCCCCCCAAAACTATTAAAGCATTTGGTTAACCAAATGGTAATCTATCAATTGAAGCTCCTCAAGGTGTCCAAAAAAAGGGGGGTCGTGGCCGTCTTGCTGAGATGGGTGGGGGATGGGGGCTGAATGGTTGTGAGAGTTGAATGAAGTAGCCTACATGTTGCTCCCATTGGTAACTGCAGAGCAAGATCCGTTGATGTTACTAAAAGACAAATGCTGCATACTTAGCTTACTGCATTTTACAGTTCAGATTTTCCATCATCAGGTACAAGATTGTTTGTTGTATGTTATTTTACCGTTATACACAATTATACAACGGGGGGCCTAAATCCAGTATAATGAGCGTATACATAACTGCTATGACGCCCGATCATTTTGTGAAAGTTTGCATATCACTCCGCGCCTGGAAGTAGAAACAGTTACAAAGTAAAACATATGTTGGATGATGGGCATTGGAGAGGGGGTAAATGTTGTTACTCCGGGAGTGAGCAAGGCGATGGAGAGACTAACGAAAGCTTAGGCACACGGCGAGTGAACTGCCCCATAGGTTAAATTGCCGGCGAACCGCTCTAGCCGAGCCTTCTCTCGGAGGGACGCTAAAGTGTGTTGCATTGCGACCGTCGTGCATTTTGAAGGCAGCCAGAGGGACTACTTTTTTGTATTCTTTAATAAAACGGCTACTTTGACTTTCTTGGTTTCTTTTTAAATGTAGTGTGTCTATGACTTTCGTTTCGCCATAATAGTAACCGTTGTATAAATATAGAGGGATCACTTCAGTCAGTTGTATGTGCTCATTATAGTCTTTGTGAGTCTTTGTTAGAAACAAAGAGCTTGATCTCCGTGGGAAAACAGCGATTTACCAACAGGCTCTGCTGAGAGCTCATGAAAACAGGAGAGGAACAAAAGCCAAGAGAATTCATCAGCTTCCATTGAACAAATGGAACCAACAGGCAGATACTCATGATATTTTTCCGAAGAACACACTCCTTAGTTTTAATGGAATAAAGAACTCAGCCCCATGACACTCGAAGACTCTCCAGACTGTGTAAGCTGTCTCAATTTGAAAAAGAAGATCACGGAGTTGGAGACTCGGGTTTCTGTCCTGTACCAGATCTATGATGGTGAGCGATTTCCTGGACGGGATTGCTGCTCAGCCAAACCTCGCCGACAAACCTTGCTCTCACCTGGACTTGTCACTATCTAATGAGCCATGGCCTGCTCTTGGCACAAATCCAAAGAGGCCTAGCGCCGCTTCTACCTCCAACGAAAAATGGACTAGCACCCAGGATAAGAAGCGAAAAAAGCGAGGCAGAAACTCTTCCCGCATCACCTCTCCTGTAGCGCTCAGAAATAGTGTTTCACCACTGGAAACTCTCCAAGGGGAGCAATTCTCCACACCCAAGGCCAAAAGGCACAGGAGTGCTATCCTTGCTGCTAACAAGCATAAAGGGCCCGGATCCCCTACACATCATGATCCTCATCTGCTGCACTCGGGAGTCCCCCATTTCACCCTAAGCCCCTCTCGGACTACTCGGGGCACTACTCAACCACTACCACAAGATCGCCGAAGACTAAGGTATGCTAACACCACTAGCACTAATACCGAGGCTTCCCACAGCCCATTAGCACTCAGAGGAGCTAACGCTGCTAGCACTAGCCTTGTAGCTAATACTGTTTACCCAAACAACCCAAGAACTGGCCCCATAACAACTGGTAAAGCAATTGTGTGGAATGCAAACACGACGCCACAGATGGCCACTATCTTGGTTGGAGATGCCATGACAGAACATGTCAACTTGCAAGGACAGAAAATCTTTGCCTTAGCAACACATCAGTCGAGGAACTGACGTCAGAGATACAAACAATCCTCAAGAATAAACCAAACAATGCAAAGATTATCATCCACACTGGCTCATTTGATATCCTGCACAAAAAAACTGGCAGCGAGATACTTAAAAAACATTTCACCCAGCTACTGAACACTCTAAACAAACATCAAAATGTGTCTATCAGTGGACCGATTGCATGTTTTCGCAGAGGAAATGAAATCTTCAGTCGACTCCTATTTTTCAACACATGGCTGGCATCTGTCTGTCTTGCACACAACCGGAGATTTATTGACAATTTCAATGTTTTTTGGAATTGTGCAGACCGTTTTCAAGCCGATGGACTCCACCCAAACCGTAGAGGGTCTAGATTACTTACAGCAAACATCAGTCACGCGCTCTTGACGACGTCAAACAGCCATAATCAAGCCTCACTCCCTATTCCTGCTGTGCCTAAGACTGACACACCCCAAACCTCCTCCCATGGAACAGAACAGAACATTCAAACAGCCTCCTCCAAGGACACTGGCCCTGCACAGACCTCCACCACCCCAAGGAATTCCCCTGGGATAAACCACCTTGTGGGGGAGGCTGTGAAGGCCCATGAACTCAGTAATATGGACTGTCAGCCCGAAAAACAACAATAGGACAGCCACCATGCTATTTCATCAAACATACCGGTCATCATAAACACCAAATGGCATGGTAAAATGCATGGTTATAAACCCGAAACTCATCCTAGAAGGTTGAAAACTATCCATGTTCTTCCTACAAATATATCTCCCCCAGTTTTACCTGTTAATAACCCACAGATGAAACTGGCCCTTCTAAATGTCAGATCACTAAATAACAAAACCTTTCTGGTCAACGAGCTGATTAAAGAAAACAACTTAGATTGTATCTGTCTAACAGAAACTTGGCTAAACGATGACACGGCAACAGCAACTTTGATAGAAGCGTGTCCGCCTGATTACAGCTTCCACCAAGTTTCTAGGAAATCAAAAAGAGGTGGATGAGTTGCAGCTATTTTCTCATCTAAACTGTTGTTCAAAATCACTGAGCTAGGTGAATTTACATCAATTGAATATCTTGCTATAGAGCTCAAAACTGAATCAGTATTGTTTGTTATTATATATCGGCCACCCAAGCACTCACCAATATTCATACAAGAATTCTCTGAACTATTATCACTATGTGTCACAAGATATGACAAAATAGTCCTGAATGGAGACCTTAATATCCACGTTAATAAAAAAGCAGACCAAAGAACTATTGAGCTTTTAAATCTCCTCACCAGTTTCGATCTAACTCAGCACATAACGGATCCAACACACCAGCACGGAAACACACTAGATCTAGTAATAACAACTGGATTAAACATCAATAATATTTCAATAACTGATCTACCGCTCTCTGACCATCATTGTATACTTTTTGATGTGGAAATCATCTTACCAAAAACCACAAAAGAATTCTTAGTCCATAAAAGACATCTAGACGATGAAGCTACGGAGAGATTTTCTGAGCAGATTGCTCTATATGAGCCAACTAATCATGACTGCTCTCTAAATGAAATGGTAGAGAACCTAAATGAAGCATTATCATCTGTGTTAGACTCTGTAGCCCCACTTAAAACTAAAAAGAAGTTTACAAGTAGGACCTCCCCATGGCTAAGAAATAAAAATGTTAGTGAAATAAAAAGAAAATGTCGCGTAGCAGAGAGAAAATGGAGAAAAACAAAGACCACTATCCACCACGGTATCTACAAAGATGCACTAACTACCTATAACAAAACCATCCATCTAGCAAGGAAAGGTTATTTTTCCCATATTATTACAGAAAATGCCGGAAATTCCAGAGTTCTGTTCTCCACCATTGACTGGCTACTAAACACTTTCCCTGCCCCCCCACTATCCTCAGCAGCTAAATGTGAAGAGTTTGCTCAGTTCTTCAAGAACAAAATAACATCGATCAGATCTAGTATCACTACTACTGGACATCCATAGATCTTGCAACTTAACCTTGAGCAGTTTTACATGTATCACACTAAGTGAACTCTCCAAAATCATCATTGAATGTAAATCTACAACCTCAGATATTGATCCTATTTCCACTGCATTCTTTAAGCGAGTGTTTGATAGTGTCTCAGGTCCGGTCCTTGACATCATTAACACATCCCTGAGAACTGGTGTTTTCCCAGATGCCTTCAAAACAGCTGTTGTAAAGCCCCTATTAAAGAAACCCAAATTGGATACCAGTACACTAGCAAACTATAGACCGATATCAAATCTTCCCTTTATTAGTAAAGTCCTTGAAAAGATAGTATTAGTCCAAATAAATTCCTTTCTGGAACAAAATAACATATTGGAAGTCTTTCAGTCAGGTTTCAGAAAATATCACAGTACTGAAACCGCTCTCACCAAAATAATTAGCAACCTCAGACAAAACTCTGATGCAAATAAAGTTTCTATCCTTATCCTATTAGATCTTAGTGCAGCATTTGATACCATTGATCACGACATCCTAATCAATTGACTTGAAAATCTTATTGGGTTCTCTGACTGTGTATTGAACTGGATCAAAACATATATTAGAGGAAGGAAGTTTTGCGTTAGTCGAGGAGACCATATGTCAGAGAAACATGAAAGCTGCTACGGGGTTGCACAAGGGAGCTGTTTAGGTCCATTACTATTTTCTCTTTATATGTTACCACTCAGTGACATCATCAGAGAATACAGTATAGATTTTCATAGCTACGCGGATGACACCCAACTGTATATTTCCGCTGAACCTAATGATGCGAAGGCCATAAATTCCATTACCAACTGTTTATTGGCAATAAACAAATGGATGAACAATAACTTTCTAAAACTAAATGAGGACAAAACTGAAGTCCTACTTATCGTCCCCAAATTAAAAAGAGAGATGCTAATTAAGAATCTAGGAGGTTTAACCCGGTGGATTAAACCTGAGGTGATAAGTCTCGGTGTCATCCTGGACTCAGATTTGAATTTCAACTCCCACATTAACAAAGTGACCAAAACAGCTTTCTTTCACCTCAGGAACATAGCAAAGGTACGACAATTCATAAACCAAAATGATGCCGAGAAGCTTATACATGCTTTCATATCGAGCCGGCTAGACTACTGTAATTCACTTTTCGCTGGTCTTCCCAAGAAAACAACTGAAAGACTCCAGCTCATTCAAAACTCTGCAGCTAGACTATTAACCAAAATTAAAAGGAGAGAACACATTAGTCCTGTCCTAGCTACTTTACACTGGCTTCCTTTTACCTTTAGAATTGACTTTAAGGTCCTCCTCCTCACATACAAAGCTCTAAATGGACAAGGCCCTAGCTACATTGCTAACTCTCTTACTAACTACACACCAGCTAGAACACTGCGATCATCAGATACAGGTCTGTTACAGGTCACCAGAAGCAGTCATAAGAAGATTGGTGACGCAGCCTTTGTCAACTACACCCCAAAATTATGGAACACATTACCCATTAATATTAGGGAAGCAATTATGCTAGACACCTTTAAAAAGCAGCTTAAAACCTTTCTTTTTACCAAAGCATTTTATTAATTTTATCTGGCACTATTTATTTCTCTGTAACTTGCACTATTTTTGCTATTTCTCTTTTAACCTGTTTTAAGGGTTTTATATTTCTTTTATCATGATTTTAGTAAGCCTATCAGAACACCAGGTTCTGATACGATGTTGGTCATTTTGTATTTGTCTTTTGCTCCATGTATTGCTCCTGCTGCTTGCTTTTATTGATTTTATGTAAAGCACTTTGAATTGCAAATCTTGTACGAAATGTGCTATATAAATAAAGTCTTACTTACTTACTTACTTACTAAATCCAGCGATCTGATTGGTTCCTAACTGTTGTATAATGAGCGTATACATAACTGCTATGACGCCCGATCATTTTGTGAAAGTTTGCATATCACTCCGCGCCTGGAAGTAGAAACAGTTACAAAGTAAAACATATGTTGGATGATGGGCATTGGAGAGGGTGTAAATGTTGTTACTGCGGGAGAGAGCAAGGCGATGGAGAGACTAACGAAAGCTTAGGCACACGGCGAGTGAACTGCCCCATAGGATAAATTGCCGGCGAACCGCTCTAGCCGAGCCTTCTCTCAGAGGGACGCTAAAGTGTGTTGCATAGCGACCGTCGTGCATTTTGAAGGCAGCCAGGAGGGACTACTTTTTTGTATTCTTTAATAAAACGGCTACTTTGACTTTCTTGGTTTCTTTTTAAATGTAGTGTGTCTATGACTTTCGTTTCGCCATAATAGTAACCGTTGTATAAATATAGATAGATCACTTCAGTCAGTTGTATGTGCTCATTATACCACTGTGAAGGGGGTCGCCGGCCCTCCGCTGCGCTTCGGGGCCGGACAACGCCCCTTAACAGTGGGAAAATGAGCACATACCACAGCCTGTCGTGATCTATTGCTTAAATATAGGACCACAATTGTTAAACGTTCCGATGACTCTTTCTTCTACATGGTTTACACAGAAAACGAATGATGTGGTCCGGAAATTCCCACCACAACTCCTTATACACTATAAATCGATGTTAGCCCACCTGGACAGCTCACAAGATCATCTTTCACTTTCTCGATGAAGTTAGGGCTTCCAGGACTTATAGCTTTGTTTCCTGACGCATCCTCCCCCACACCAATTTTGAACAATATATAACACGACAAATAAGCAAACAACCTTACCTTGAGTCTATCCATAGCCACTTGCTGCACTCGTGGAATAGCATTCTTCTTCAATGACACTGTCTTTGGGTTCTTTGGGTAAGCAGCTCTTTTAGGAATGATGAAGTCGTCCTTATCGAAATGAGCACTGCAGACACGGTGATCCTTCTGCATCAGCATCTTCATTGGCATCTCAATGTCCATATTCAGAACAATAAGCCACTTGTCTACCAGAGATCGGTCTTTCTACCGCGATGGCAGTTTATAGAAAGTTTCTGGGGTGTGACTTTTCAATTGTTTTCCGCAGCCGGGGAAATCGCAAACAGGAACCATCTCTCTATCTTGACTTCAAGCTGTAGATGGGTCGTCTTCTCCGGTGCTTGAGCTGTCCTTCACTCTATGCGCTAATCACGTGTGCAGTGCGTCTTCTGTCAACAATGTGCCATGCTTGATTGTAGCCAACAGATATTTTGGAACTGTAACTTATGATGCAAGTCCTTTGATGTACGTGTAAACACTTGCTATATATTATTTATAAATATAAATTATATAAATTATAAATTCCAAAACGTTCCTCCTTGAACTGAGCTCTGGCACATTCGGCAATCGACTTGTGTGGACTTCCTGTTAACACGGACCTACCAGTAAGGCTTGTTAAACTGTCTTTTTAATTAAATTCTGGGTTTGCAAACTAAGTTGTTTTTGCTTCATTTTATCTGTAGGGACCCTAGTCATGCTACTGCAGAGGTTTGGTACTGTTTTTCACAATATTAGTGGTTAAAAAATGCTGATTAGGAAGTGAAACTCAATGCCCCAAACCAATAACATGGACGCCAAACATTGCGCCGGGCAAACTCTAATACTCGACTTTCAATGAAATAGGTATCTGGAGGGCTTATTTGATGGGTTTTCGTGCCAAAACAAAGACCCTGGGTTCAATATTCGCCGGAATAACACTTTAAAGACACACGCACGGGCACACACACACACACACACACACACACACACACACACACACACACACACACACACACACACACACACACACACACACACACACACACACACACACACACAGGGCAATACATTTGACGTTTCAGATTCTTTTGAACTTTTGTTCAAATCCCTTCACTTGATTTAAGCCATTTAACGTTTCTTTATGTCTTAATCTATGTGGCTTTATTAGTTTATTTTCTAGTTTAAGGTTCATCTTCAAGTCAAATAGATTACTTAGGCAGATAGTGATTATGGGATGTAAATAGCACTTTGATTGGTTTAGGATTCAGACAATGAGGCCCAGTGAAACAGCAGAGCTAGGAGAGTAGAGCTAGGTTGCATATCAAAAATTGGCAAAAATATGACTAAGGCGATTATGCTATGAAGCGATCGATATTGATTATGCTATGAGGCTAATGGTATAGATCAGGGATGGGCAACTGGTGGCCCGCATCCTCACGCAGTCAGGATATAATTTTTATTTCAAAAATAAATAAATAATGAATCGAGTTGCAGAAAAATTGGTTAAGAAAGAAGAAAGCAGAGCATCTGTTCATAGAATTCAAAGGCAAACCCATGTGTCTAGTTTGCTTAGAAACGATATCAGTCATGAAAGATTTCCACTTAAGTCGCCACTACAACTACTATAACTGCCCTGAAGTGAATATCATGCTTGCTGGGTTTGAGTTCATTGAGTTGTTGCACATAATGTTGGGCCACTGTTTTTCAGTTTTATGACATCAATGAATGATGATGTATGTGAGCCATTTGCACTGATCAAAATACTAACCAATCATGTGGCTGTTTGAGCATGGAAAACATGCAATGAATGTATGTTGGTTCAATCAACATACCATACATAGGCTATGAATCTGGAAGATTTTGAAGGTAGTGGCCATCCCCAAAATGCACCAGAATACAGGAAACCCTATCCAACAAATTCAAAAATGTGTAGCTTCTCTCAGTCTATGTCTAGTTGAAGTGCACAGTCACATGACCCTCTGATGGTGAAGATGAAGAATTGTGGCCCTCTTTATCATGAAAGTTGCCCATCCCTGGTAGATTATGCTTTGAGGCTAATGATATTGATTATGCTATGAGGCTAACAACATTGATTATGCTATGAGGCTAACGATATCAATGAAGCTATGAGGCTAACAATAACAATTATGCTAGGAGGCTAACAATATTGATTATGCTATGAAGCTAACGATAAGCTACCTCTTATTTCTTAAGGACGTATTAGGCTTATGGAGGCTCTTTTGCTTGATAAACGTAACTTTTTCGGGGGGTATGTCAATACAACCCGGTCTCACGAAAAGACGTGACACTGTCACGTTATTTAATCTATTGAAACGTGATCAGGATCACGTATTTTCAAATTTTTCGTGTTTACAAGCACAAATTTCAAACCCATGTATTTCAATTGGAAGTATTTGTCGTGTCACCAGCACGACTTCCAAACTAAGGTTCTGTGCGGGAGCGTTCTCCCTAATGTCCCTTAAGGAGCTCCGTACAGTACATTTATTGTTAAAAATTGTGAACAATATGACAGCTTTAGGCCATCCGTTTCTACTTTCACCTTTGATTCTGAGAAATTGTGACAATTCACGGATATAGGCTATTAAATGCAGGTGCGCTGCTCAGGCAAACCGCGAAAGAAAAAAGGGTAGCTGCTTAATCGGATCTTTTTAGAATTGTATGTCTTGATGTTTTGATCTAGCCATAGATCTATTGTCTTGTTTTTGGCTATGTGAATGGAAGTCCGCGTCGATGCCTCGCAAGTCCAGTGTCGCGAGCGGACGTGACATCTAGAAGTCATACCGTATAATAATGGGTTATCATTAATATTGATGCGTATGGGTTGATTATAACTCTTGTTTATTGTTTATACCACAGTCTGGGGGAATACTCGTATTCTGATTGGCTGCAGGGTGAGTATTATCTCCTGATATAGGCCTACCAGACCCCTGCTAAGTAGTTCCAGTCAGTGTTTAGATTATCTGCCCCAGCCCGAGCCCGACCCGACCCGACCCGCGGGCCGGGTCGGGTCGATATTTCCCATCACTATCCTCGGGCCGGGCCTTTGATCGAGCGTTTTTACTTTTATTTTATCATTATCATAAATTAGCCTAATCTGAGGAGAAATCGATGCCATAAACAGAAATATTATGGGTCTTTATTACACGGGTCTTCTCAATGCCGTGGAACGCTCCGTTCACTTGCATGGGTCCGGGGATATCTCGGGATTGGTTTCTTTATTAATCGAATGGGAAATGCAATAGGCCTATTTTAGGACCGAATCACCGTTGAACTTGTTTCTAATAACATTTCTAGCGAGAAATATACTTTTTACTTGCATAATCTTTAGTCAGTGATTACGTATGATCTTTAGTTTTATAGTTATTAGGAAGATTTTATCGGCTCGCTCGCATGTTTCAATGACGTCAGGTTGCTAAGGACGCTGCTTTCGCTAAACTAGCACACACACACACACACACACACACACACACACACACACACACACACACACACACACACACACACACACACACACACACACACACACACAATGCATTTCGCTGCAGATATTCCCTCAATTATTATTACTTTCAAAACGTTGGCCAAGGTTGAATATCCTTTTTATTTGGGCTGCTTCTAGGACATTTTGGGTGGATTTTGAACGGTATGTGGGCGGGACGTTTTTTGCAGGACCTGGCAACCCTGCGCTGTTGCCCGGGGTGCTGAAATGCTCCGGAACAGATCTGGATCCACTATGGCCAAAAGACTTGTATGCCCCCCCCCCCCCCCCCCCCCGTTAAATAAATTCTATGGCAGAATAAAGAATAAATTCATGCATTATCATTCAACTTGAACATGTCTTTTTACAGTATAGCGTGGTGGAGGGCTGACGTATGTTGCCCAACCCGGAAGTGAGCGTCGCCCTGGTTTCCCTTGACAAAAAGCCAACGGGTTTTTCCATTGGATTTTGGATTATTGCAGAAAAATTAGCATCTTTGAAGCACCTCCTCAAAAACTGAAAATAAATAAATAAATAAAAATATCTGTGCTCCAAAGAACGAAATGTAAACCAATGCATTCTGAATAATAATAATAATAATAATACATTTAATTTAGAGGCGCCTTTCAAGACACCCAAGGTCACTTTACAGAGCATATAGTCATCATTCAAAACTATGTAAAACAGACTAGGAATAAAAGAAAAACAGAGGTTAAACATGAAGAATAATAATAATTAATAACACTCAAAGACGCCTACAGTGAAGGGGGGACCTCACTAACCACCACCAATGAGTAGCACCCACTTGGGTGATGAATGGGAGTGTTTCTCCGATTTTTCCATGCTACACAGAACGAAATGTAAACCATGCAAATAAAGACATGTTCATAATCATTTAAATATCATTAATCTCCTGAGTGTGTCGAGTGGTATTCTATTTTTTTCAACGGGGCTGCATCCAGTCACTTGACCGTCATGGTTGCTATGGTGGTTGCTATCGACCGCCCCCTCTAATCCTTACATGGTTCTAAAAACCACGCGGCAAAGGAGCTGCCGTCCATTGTGTTGTTTTTGTCGTAAACTAGGGTCAGATGGTTAAAAAATAGACAGATATTCCAAGGTATCCTTAAAAGGCAGCTTGGATGTTTTTATTTTGTGCAGTTTAGACTTCTTCTATAACCTATTTTTGAAAGCAAAACACCAAGCTCATTGATTTAACGAGGCAGGGTTATTTGAAACAATTTATTGAATAAATATTTATGAGAGGTCATTCCTTCTCCTGAGTTTGCTTCCTATTTATGTCTAGTGTACACCCCTACTGTCAGCAAGCATCCCCCCCCTCCCCATATGGATTTGGAGAATTGCTGCCACGTCCCGGTGGTGGAGGTATCATATATATGAAAGAGGGCATTCAATTATACTACAATGATCAATTAGGAGGCAGAAGCCCTAAAGGAAGTGATGCAATAGGTGACTGAGTCGACAACATTTAAGTAAGCCTTGGGGTCTCTTATATATCAAAGGGGGTCTCAAAGGACGCATATACGCTTCAACCTGTGGCTTACAGGAAATGACTCAGCAAGTGCTCCATCTTGTTGCACCCACCCAGCGGCTCGCTTGCAAGATTTTGGCCTGAAGTTCTTCCCAGACCTACACCGTAGCCATCCAACCTGCATATCGGAGAATCAGGCCTCTCTTTAATAATGACAAAAAGTTATGAGAGGAATACACATAAACTTTTGTTGTCTCATAAGCGGCGTGGTGTCGGCTGCTTTTGACCTTTTGACCCCAGACTTCTTAGGGAATAGCTGAATAAATTCATTAGTCAATCAGAAGTATGTAAATATCTTCCCGGTGTCGGAAGAGGGCGAACAAGGTGTCCTTCAACATCTACGCTTCCAGGCGATTGCAATGGTGCCACACATGAGCTTATTCGAACATGTTTAATGGTATTAATTAGCTGTCGAAATTGGAGGCCTTAATCAATAATGAGCAGCTATTGATTTACTTTCCGATAGAAATTTGTGACAAATGACATATTATTTAGCATCTACACGTTGAGCTGAGTCCAATGACACCAAGCATGACACTCTAGCAAATGTATTTTACATGGTACATATGGTCTAGGACATGATCTCGGTGTGGCAAGAGGGCAAGCTTGATCTCATTGGACTCAGCTTAACGTGTAGATGCTAAATAACATGTAATTTGTCAAGAATCTCCATCGGGAAGCAAATCTATAGCTGGTCATTATTGATAAAGGCCCCCAAAATCGACAGCTAATTACTACCCCGAAACATATTCAAATATGATCATGTGTGACACTGTTGCAATCGCCTCGAAACGTAGATGTCAAAGGACACCTTGTTTTCCCCCTTACGCCTCCGGGAAGATATTTTCATACTTCTAATGGATTGATTCATATTTTAAGGTTCTCGGAGTGAGACTTTAGGCGGCTGCAGCAGAAGTGTTGAGACGAAAGATGATATCAAGACATTTATAGATTCCGATTCACATTATGATTCTTCGTCATAACTATCCGACCAAACATCCTTCACATTCACTGAGCGAAGATTATGAAAGTCCAGGCCCCCCCTTCCTGCACTCGGGTTCCGACTGGGCCAAGTCGGGCAGGAAGGGCCCTCCGGGTCCGACCGGGCCAAGTTTCGGTGCAGGGGTCCCAGTAAGGCCCTAGAATAAGGTATTCAAATTTCAGGGCGGTACGACCTTCCTATCTCAAAAACTGTTTTTCCACCACATTCTGGACCATTAGGTCTTGCAGGCAACACTTCAGGGGCCGGTTGCACCAACTGGGCGTAAGCCTGGTCGTAACTACGCCTGGTCGTAACTTGGCGTTCTAAGTCCAACCTAACCGTTACGCCGGTTGCACCAACTGGGCTTAGCGTTCTTTTCACTAAGACCAGGCGTAAATCCTATGCCTGGTCAGGGGCAGGCGTAGAGTTGAAATTCCAGGCTGTTTCTATAGCAATTACATCCAATCCAATGCAGCTTTACCACCATCCTTGCAACGCTTCGCTAAACTGCATTTCAAAGCACAGCCGGCGATATGATCAGTGTTCACAGATCGACTGCCTGTCGGGAAGATATCGCTGGCCGATTAGTCCGTTCTCCACTTATAATCAGTTGTGAATGTTGTTTTAACTATGTTTATATGTTTTATATAGGCCGACACATTAAACAAATCTCTCCTACAGAACCATTCCCGTCTAAATGCCTGCTCGTCGTAAACCAGACATTACAAATACATATTTTAATTATATTCGTTTGCAGTGTTTTATTGTTATATTGGCATTAACACAATTGATGAATGACAATGAGTGAACGAATGAATTATTTATTTCGGTGTCCAACAGCATGTCAAGTAAAATAGTAAACAGTTGTTGTCACGAGGTATCCTAGCAACGCGGTGATATGCGCATACCATGGAACATTCACATGGCCGCGCAAGGCTAAGACCGGGCGTAGTTAAGACCAGGCGTAAGTCCCGTTGGTGCAACCGGCGTTAGTTCCATTCTATCGCCAGGTCGTAACTAAGACCTACTTAGCAGTTACGACCAGGCTTAGTTACGCCCAGTTGGTGCAACCGGCCCCTGAGGGGCTTTGTCCAAATGACAGTCCATTTGGGAAAACTTTTTTTCTCTGAGGGCTACAATTCCAAATCTCGGATATGTCGTTCTCTGGGCCCCGGGAAATGTGTGTAAACATTTCAGGATCCCTAGCTATCTCGAAAAGGCCGGAAAAGGGGCGTGACCTCCAACAGTACAGTAAATGTACATAAGACAGAGGTTAGTTTCTAGTCCCCATTTTTTGTGGGATGGATGTGTACATTTGTGGCTTAAGGTGTGTAGACACAGCTGGCCTGTGGCCACGTTTTTGAAGTCTGGGGTCAAAAGGTCAAAAGGAGCCGGCACCACGCCGCTTATGAGGTAACAAAAAGTTCATGTGTATTTCTCTCATAACTTTTTGTCACTATTAAAGAGAGGCCTGATTCTAAGATATGCATGTTGGATGGCTAGGGTGTAGGTCTGGGAAGAACTTCAGGCCAAAATCATACAAGCGAGCCGCTGGGTGCAGGTGCAACGAGATGGAGGGGGGCCTGGACTTTCATAATCTTCGCTCGGTGAATGTGAAGGATGTTTGGTCGGATAGTTATGACGAAGAATCATAATGTGAATCTGAATATTCTATAAATGTCTTGATATCATCTTTCGTCTCAACACTTCTGCTGCAGCCGCCTAAAGTCTCATTCCGAGAACCTTAAAATATGAATCAATCCATTAGAAGTATGAAAATATCTTCCCGGAGGCGTAAGGGGGAAAACAAGGTGTCCATTGACATCTACGTTTCGAGGCGATTGCAACAGTGCCACACATGATTTTGGGGGCCTTTATCAAAAATGACCAGCTATAGATTTGCTTCCCGATGGAGATTCTTGACAAATTACATGTTATTTAGCATCTACACGTTAAGCTGAGTCCAATGAGATCAAGCTTGCCCTCTTGCCACACCGAGATCATGTCCTAGACCATATGTACCATGTAAAATACATTTGCTAGAGTGTCATGCTTGGTTTCATTGGACTCAGCTCAACGTGTAGATGCTAAATAATATGTCATTTGTCACAAAATTCTATCGGAAAGTAAATCAATAGCTGCTCATTATTGATTAAGGCCTCCAATTTCGACAGCTAATTAATACCATTAAACATGTTCGAATAAGCTCATGTGTGGCACCATTGCAATCGCCTGGAAGCGTAGATGTTGAAGGACACCTTGTTCGCCCTCTTCCGACACCGGGAAGATATTTACATACTTCTGATTGACTAATGAATTTATTCAGCTATTCCCTAAGAAGTCTGGGGTCAAAAGGTCAAAAGCAGCCGACACCACGCCGCTTATGAGACAACAAAAGTTTATGTGTATTCCTCTCATAACTTTTTGTCATTATTAAAGAGAGGCCTGATTCTCCGATATGCAGGTTGGATGGCTACGGTGTAGGTCTGGGAAGAACTTCAGGCCAAAATCTTGCAAGCGAGCCGCTGGGTGGGTGCAACAAGATGGAGCACTTGCTGAGTCATTTCCTGTAAGCCACAGGTTGAAGCGTATATGCGTCCTTTGAGACCCCCTTTGATATATAAGAGACCCCAAGGCTTACTTAAATGTTGTCGACTCAGTCACCTATTGCATCACTTCCTTTAGGGCTTCTGCCTCCTAATTGATCATTGTAGTATAATTGAATGCCCTCTTTCATATATATGATACCTCCACCACCGGGACGTGGCAGCAATTCTCCAAATCCATATGGGGAGGGGGGGGATGCTTGCTGACAGTAGGGGTGTACACTAGACATAAATAGGAAGCAAACTCAGGAGAAGGAATGACCTCTCATAAATATTTATTCAATAAATTGTTTCAAATAACCCTGCCTCGTTAAATCAATGAGCTTGGTGTTTTGCTTTCAAAAATAGGTTATAGAAGAAGTCTAAACTGCACAAAATAAAAACATCCAAGCTGCCTTTTAAGGATACCTTGGAATATCTGTCTATTTTTTAACCATCTGACCCTAGTTTACGACAAAAACAACACAATGGACGTCAGTTCCTTTGCCGCGTGGTTTTTAGAACCATGTAAGGATTAGAGGGGGCGGTCGATAGCAACAACCATAGCAACCATGACGGTCAAGTGACTGGATGCAGCCCCGTTGAAAAAAATAGAATACCACTCGACACTCAGGAGATTAATGATATTTAAATGATTATGAACATGAAGTCTTTATTTGCATGGTTTACATTTCGTTCTGTGTAGCATGGAAACATCGGAGAAACACTCCCATTCATCACCCAAGTGGGTGCTACTCATTGGTGGTGGTTAGTGAGGTCCCCCCTTCACTGTAGGCGTCTTTGAGTGTTATTAATTATTATTATTCTTCATGTTTAACCTCTGTTTTTCTTTTATTCCTAGTCTGTTTTACATAGTTTTGAATGATGACTATATGCTCTGTAAAGTGACCTTGGGTGTCTTGAAAGGCGCCTCTAAATTAAATGTATTATTATTATTATTATTATTCAGAATGCATTGGCTTACATTTCGTTCTTTGGAGCACAGATATTTTTATTTATTTATTTATTTTCAGTTTTTGAGGAGGTGCTTCAAAGATGCTAATTTTTCTGCAATAATCCAAAATCCAATGGAAAAACCCGTTGGCTTTTTGTCAAGGGAAACCAGGGCGACGCTCACTTCCGGGTTGGGCAACATACGTCAGCCCTCCACCACGCTATACTGTAAAAAGACATGTTCAAGTTGAATGATAATGCATGAATTTATTCTTTATTCTGCCATAGAATTTATTTAAGGGGGGGGGGGGGGCATACAAGTCTTTTGGCCATAGTGGATCCAGATCTGTTCCGGAGCATTTCAGCACCCCGGGCAACAGCGCAGGGTTGCCAGGTCCTGCAAAAAACGTCCCGCCCACATACCGTTCAAAATCCACCCAAAATGTCCTAGAAGCAGCCCAAATAAAAAGGATATTCAACCTTGGCCAACGTTTTGAAAGTAATAATAATTGAGGGAATATCTGCAGCGAAATGCATTGTGTGTGTGTGTGTGTGTGTGTGTGTGTGTGTGTGTGTGTGTGTGTGTGTGTGTGTGTGTGTGTGTGTGTGTGTGTGTGTGTGTGTGTGTGTGTGCTAGTTTAGCGAAAGCAGCGTCCTTAGCAACCTGACGTCATTGAAACATGCGAGCGAGCCGATAAAATCTTCCTAATAACTATAAAACTAAAGATCATACGTAATCACTGACTAAAGATTATGCAAGTAAAAAGTATATTTCTCGCTAGAAATGTTATAGAAACAAGTTCAGCGGTGATTCGGTCCTAAAATAGGCCTATTGCATTTCCCATTCGATTAATAAAGAAACCAATCCCGAGATATCCCCGGACCCATGCAAGTGAACGGAGCGTTCCACGGCATTGAGAAGACCTGTGTAATAAAGACCCATAATATTTCTGTTTATGGCATAGATTTCTCCTCAGATTAGGCTAATTTATGATAATGATAAAATAAAAGTAAAAACGCTCGATCAAAGGCCCGGCCCGAGGATAGTGATGGGAAATATCGACCCGACCCGGCCCGCGGGTCGGGTCGGGTCGGGTCGGGCTCGGGCTGGGGCAGAGAATCTAAACACTGACTGGAACTACTTAGCAGGGGTCTGGTAGGCCTAGATCAGGAGATAATACACACCCTGCAGCCAATCAGAATACGAGTATTCCCCCAGACTGTGGTATAAACAATAAACAAGAGTTATAATCAACCCCTACGCATCAATATTAATGATAACCCATTTATTATACGGTATGACTTCTAGATGTCACGTCCGCTCGCGACACTGGACTTGCGAGGCATCGACGCGGACTTCCATTCACATAGCCAAAAACAAGACAATAGATCTATGGCTAGATCAAAACATCAAGACATACAATTCTAAAAAGATGGCCTAAAGCTGTCATATTGTTCACAATTTTTAACAATAAATGTACTGTACGGAGCTCCTTAAGGGACATTAGGGAGAACGCTCCCGCACAGAACCTTAGTTTGGAAGTCGTGCTGGTGACACGACAAATACTTCCAATTGAAATACATGGGTTTGAAATTTATGCTTGTAAATACGAAAAATTTGAAAATACGTGATCCTGATCACGTTTCAATAGATTAAATAACGTGACAGTGTCACGTCTTTTCGTGAGACCGTGTTGGTCAATAATGCCTCAGTACTACTTTGCTTGCTCCTGACTGCTGATAGCCAAGGTCAATATGCTAACACACACGTGTGCCCCTAAGCTAGTCTTCAGAATAATAATAAAGGTGCACGGTTTAGAATTCAGCAGCATTGAGCAGAACGGACGGGGTAGCATTGTGATAAAGTATTCATTCAAATAAAGTTTGTGTGTTTGTGTATATGTGTGTCTGTGTATACGTGTGTTTATATGGTTGCGTGTTTGCCAAAGTTTTCCTTCAGTATTACTCAAGGCTTTTGTTTTGTAGTACTTTCAGGTCTCCTTGGCTAGCATTAGTGTGCATCGCGTTCTGCAGTCTGAACACACACACACATACACACAGAGAGACATACACACACACACGCACACACACAGACACACACATACACACATCTCTGAGTGCAAACACAAAGTCGCAATCATTTTCCCCCGTGTGTGACCCTTGTGTCTGAATAAAATGACGGAAATGTGCTTTTGTCGCCGTGGCGCTGACATAAACAACATCAAATAGTATAGTATTTCTTATTCTCTCTCTGTGTCTTGTCTCTCTCTCTCAGTCTATGTATATATATATTTAATATATATGTAATATATATATATATATATATATATTCAAGGCCGCCTTAATGCACGGGCTTGCCTGGGCTGAAGCCCCAGGGTCTACGCTGATCGGGGGGCCTATCATGAGCTGCAGTAAAAAAAAAAAAATATATATATATATATATATATTTATTTTTATTATTTATTATTTATTTTATACTGGCCCATGATGGCCCCCAGATCGGCGAAGAGAATGTGATTTTTTGTTTGGGGCTTACAAAGATCAGAGGCCTATCATCAGCCACGAAAAAAGAGGGCCACCCTTTACACCACAGCCACACTCGTCCCCCCCCCCCCCGTCAACAACGGCAAAATGTCGGAAATAAGTTACACATCTTCATTGTAAGATCCCCTCTCAGGGGGCCTACGAAACCTCAGCCCCAGGGCCCAATGGCAGGTTAAGGCAGGCCTGTATATATTTGGAGTCTCTCTCTCTGTCTCTCAGTCTCTCTCTGTCTCTCTCTCTTCGTCTCTGTCTCTTTTCTCTCTCTTTCTCTCAGTCTATAGATATCTAAGAGCCCCTCTCTTCACCTGACAGGGAGCTAAACACTGTTTGTGGTTCCAACTGACAGAACCCTGATAAATGTTGTCTAAGACACACAGAGCACAACCCCATTCCCCCGTTCACACACAGGAATCGATGAATCCCATTCCCCTTATCGCCATGGTAAAGGGTTTTCTGAGGAATGTCGGAAAAGGATTCCACACACCAGACTTGTAACGGGGGCGTTTGGCAGGACCCAAGTGCACAGACTGACGACGAGTGTAGAACGGTTTCAAGAGTTTATTCAGATGCAGGATCGGCAGGCAGAGAGCAGTCAGCAGGCAGAGGTCGGCAACGGGAGGGCAGAGATTAGAGAACAGGCAGGGATCAGAGACCAGGCAGAATCGGAGGTGGGTCAGGATTCAAAGTCGCGGGAAAGCACTGTGAAACACAAGAGACAATCTGGCAGGGAATGTTTGGAAGGAGAGGACTGATATAGGGGGAGCACAGATGAAGGTGGTTGGGTCAATTAGGAGAGATCAGGGTGGCAGGCAGGTGAATGGGAAAACCAGGGACGGATCATGACAGTACCCCCCCCGGCAAGGGATGGCTCCAGACGTCCTAGATCAAACCGGGAGAGTGGAGGGGGTCTGAAGGAGGGTAAAAAATCCTCCAAGGCATCGTAGACTGCGTTTATGATGCAGATTATGGGGAATGGTCCTACGAACCTGGGAGCCAGCTTACGACTCTCCACTTTAAGAGGTAGGTCCCGGGTGGAGAGCCAGACCTTCTGACCAAGCTGGTAGGCAGGAGCCGGCGTGCGGTGCTTGTTGGCAGGTGAGAGCTGTGCACGCCAGGGTCCAGGTACGTCGACAACGACGGATCAGGGCTTGGACCGAGGGGCAGGAAGACTCCTTCTCCAGGTCGGGGAATAGGGGTGGCAGGTAACCGTAGGCGCACTGAAAGGGAGAGAGACCGGCGGATGAACAGGTGAGGGTGTTATGCGCATATTCTACCCATACCAGTTGGTCGGACCAGGAAGCCGGTTTGCGTTTCACCAATCATCGAAGGTTGGTCTCCAGGTCCTGATTGGCTCTCTCGGTCTGTCCATTTGACTGGGGATGGAAGCCGGAAGATAGACTGACGGTAGCCCCGACTAGACTGCAGAATTCCCTCCAGAAAACCGAGGTGAACTGGGGCCCCCGGTCAGAGACGACATCGGTGGGTAACCCATGGAGGCGGAAGACGTGGTGGGGGAGCAGGTCCGCAGTCTCTCTGGCAGAGGGGAGTTTAGTAAGGGGGATGAAATGGGCCAACTTACTAAACCGATCTACAAGGGTGAGGACGACAAGGGTGTGGCCCTTGGTCGCAGGAAGACCGATCACGAATTCCAGAGAGATGTGCGACCAGGGACGATGGGGAATGGGCAAGGGGTGCAGGAGGCCGGCAGGTGGGCGGCGAGAGGTCTTACTCTGGTTACACACAGGGCATGCGTTGACGAAGGCGCGGACATCCTCTGTCAGTAACGGCCACCTGAAGCGCCGCTGCAGGAAGTCCAGGGTCAGCTGGATGCCAGGATGGCAGGTGAGACGGGAAGCATGACCCTACTGGAGCACGTCTGAGCGAAGGGAAGCCGGAACAAACAGGCGGTCAGGGGGGCAGGAACTGGGGCCAGGCTGATTAAGAGAGGCGGCCCTCACCCTCTCCTCTATCTCCCAGGTGACCGAAGCGACAAGGCAGGAGTGTGAAATAATGGTGGAGGTTTCAGTCGGCTCATCGGGGTTCTCGGGGAACTGTCGGGATAGCGCATCTGGTTCTGTGCTACGAGAGCCAGGGCGATAGGACAAGGTGAAGTTAAATCGATCGAAAAACAATGACCAGTGGGCCTGTCTGGAGTTTAGTCTCTTGGTGGTTCGTATATACTCGAGATTTCGGTGATCGGTCCAAACTAAGAACGGAACCCTGGTTCCCTCTAGCCAGTGCCGCCACCCCTCCAAGGCCAGCTTCACCGCCAGAAGCTCCCTGTTGCCAATGTCGTAATTTCTCTCCGAGGGGGTTAGACGGCGAGAGAAAAAGGCACAGGGGTGGATCTTCTGGTCGGAGGATGAACGCTGGGAGAGGATCCCCCCTACTCCCACACCAGATGAGTCCACCTCTACAATGAACTGACGTTCTAGTTTGGGGATCTGGAGGATGGGGGCGGTGGTGAAGCGGGTCTTGAGCGTGTCGAAAGACTCTTGTTCAGCGTCAGACCAACGGAAAGGGACCTTGGGAGAGGTGAGGGCCGAGAGGGGGAAGGCGATGGAGCTGAACCCTCCGATAGAAGTTGGCGACACCCAAGAAATGCTGCAGTTGCTTGCTTTCTGGGGTGGCCCAGGAGGTCACAGCAGAGACCTTGGCTTGATCCATCTATAGGCTGTCCTTCGCGATAATATAAGCAAGGAAGGAGACGGAGGGAGCATGGAACTTGCACTTCTTCGCTTTGACGAACAAGGAGTTGTCCAGTAGGCGGCGGAGAACCGAGCGGACGTGGGTGACGTGTTCCGCGAGATTGCGGGAGAAAATCAGGATATCTCATCCAGATAAACAAAAACAAACTTGTCTAACATGTCCCGCAGCAGGTCGTTGACTAGCGCTTGAAAGACTGCCGGGGCGTTGGTCAAGCCGAAGGACATCACAAGGTACTCGTAATGTCCCTTTGGTGTGTTGAAGGCCGTCTTCCACTCTTCTCCCTCTCTGATACGGACCAGGTGGTAGGCATTCCTCAGGTCGAGTTTGGTGAAGACCGTTGCCCCCTGGAGCAGCTCAAAGGCGGAGGAGAGTAGTGGAAGGGGATAGCGGTTCTTCACCGTAATGTTGTTCAGACCTCGTTAATCGATGCAGGATCTCAGGGACTTGCCCTTCTTGCCCACGAAGAAGAACCCGTGCCCAGCCGGCGACGAGGAGGGTCGGATGATCCCTGCGGCTAGGGAACCCAGGATATAATCCTCCATGGACTCTCGCTCTGGAGCAGAGAGGGAGTACAAGCGTCCCTTGGGGGGTGAATTGCCCGGAAGTAGGTCAATGACACAATCGTAGGGAGGGTGAGGAGGCAAGGACGTGGCCCTGGCCTTATTGAAGGCTTCTCTGAGGTCCTGGTAAATGGCAGGAGAATAGTTTCTCTGGATGGAGTCCCAGCCGTAGAGCGAGGGACCGATCCATGATAATCTCGTCTGCGCTAGAATCGACAAGGGCGGTTATGCGATGGGAACCGGAGGGCAACAGGAGCTCACCGGAGAGAATGGGTCTTGTTGATGAGGCAGAGTCTGTGACGGAGCTCACCAGTATGCCTCTGGTTACTGGTGAACTCTGGCTTTTGCCAGGCATTGATAGGCGAAGTGTCCAGGCTGGCCGCAGTACAGACAGAGGTTCTGCCTCTGTCTTCTCTCCTTCTCCTCCGGAGAAAGACGGGTGCAGCCCAGCTGCATTGGCTCCGGACTACCCATTCTCAGGGGGAACTCCTGAGCTCTTCAGCAAAGAAGCGGAAGGAGCACTTCCGCTCTTCAAAACACAAGAGACATAATATCAAGGCTGTTACTTATAACAAAGATAGGTATATTGAACCGGACGCTATAATGAGGCTATAAATATATAGCAATTACTGGCACTTAAAAATACTACTTCGCATTGTGTAGCGTCTTACCCTAGCTATCTGTGTCTACGGGGAATGGGTTAACCTAGTGATTGTTCGTGCTTGGCATTGGTTCTGAACATCCTAACTGTACCCACAGAGATATACTTTAGTTTCTCTTTCTCCAAATAAATGGTCTTATTGTAACTTGCTTTGGATAAAGCATCTGCTAAACGCCCAGAAGGTAAATGTAATGTGAATACATATGCTATAGCTCTAGCGGTTGGGTGTTTTAAATCCGAATGAGCCTGCCGGTGGCAGGATATGGTTGGTTCTGAGGTCCACTCAGCGGTGCCCTAAAGACGCGCCCGTCCGGAGAGAAGATTTACGGCGTAAGCCACCCGGGCCTCTTCGGAGGCGAAAGTGAGGGGCTGAAGGGCGAAGATAATTGCGCAATTGCACAGGAAGGCGTTGCAGGTGGTAGGGTCGCCATCGTAACGTTCGGGGACTCCTACACTAGGCTCCCGGGGTAGAGAGGCCGGAGTCTCGGTTGCCGCTGGATCAGGAGGTGGAGCGGTGGCGCCGGTCTCTACGTTCGCCAATTCCTGGCAGATCTGTGTCAGGTCATGCCGTCCCTGAGCCGTGGCGGCTATCACATACTGTAGTGCACTCTCCAACCGGGAGATGCGGTCGTCCGTCTGGGCTGGGTCCATTGTTGGCCAGATTGTTCTGTGACGGGGGCGTTTGGCAGGACGCAGAGGCAGGCTGGTTGATCAGGAGTCGGGAGCAGAGTAGCAGACAGACCAACAGGGGCTGGGCGGCAGGGAGGATAGTCAGGCAGGCAGGGACCAGAGAACAGGCAGGATAGTCAGACAGGCAGGGATCAGAGACCAGGCAGGATCGGAGGTGGGTCAGGATTCGAAGTCACGGGAAAGCACTTCAAAACACAAGAGACAATCTGGCAGGGAATGTTTGGAAGGAGAGGTCTGATATAGGGGGAGCACAGATGAAGGTGGTTGGGTCTATTAGGAGAGATCAGGGTGGCAGGCAGGTGAATTGGAAAACCAGGGACGGATCATGACAAGACTCTCTATCGTTGATGCGTCATTGCTAGAGTGTGTATTTGTGCGTTTGTGTGTCTGTGCACTTTGCGTCTGCCTCATGTATGAATAGTGCTCTGTGAATTAAGTTGCCTTGCCTTGCCTTGTGTGTGTGTTTGTGGGCCAGTGTATAGTCGTGTGTATGCGTGTCTGTATATTTGTGTGTTTGTGTGTTTGTGTGCCTGCATGTGTGTGATAGATTTCAGCGTATTTCTATGCTGTTCTCATCCACACTTTTTTTCGTTGTTGAAGTGGAAATCAAGGCAGCTTGACAGGTTGGATCAGAGGGTCGACTCGATGGTTCATTTGAGGATCGAATACAGAAAGGTACAGACACAGGCGGAATAATCTATAGGGTAGGGGGGTGAGGAGCAGTCTCCAGACGTGCTCCTTGGCTGTCGATACCTCTTCTCCCCGAAAGGTTGGGGGCGAGTTTTGTACTAAAGAAAAAGTGAATCCCACAATAACAGATGCATCTCTACCTTGTAGGTATATGGCCCTGGTTTTTACCTAGTGTGTCTGTGTGTCTTCGTCTCATCACAACAACCGGAGCATCGACATTCCCGCTCTACATCCCGAGGCTTTGTCGGCCGGAACACTTTCACTGATTCTATTTGCAATCATAGGCTTTTGCGCTATCTTCGGTTTGCGAAATTTTACGATTCCCCGAAAGCAATATATTAAACCGAATCAGGCATCGGTGTCAAAGAGGTGTCAGAGTGATATCAAGCAATCTTTTGACCCATAAGTCATTCTTTCATATGTTTTAGGTGTGTGTGTGTGTTTGTGTGGGTGTGTATTTGTCTGAGAGAGACAGAGAGCATGTGTATCTGTAAGAGAGAGTGCGGGAGAGGTATAGGGAGAGAGAGAGAGAGAGAGAGAGAGAGAGAGAGAGAGAGAGAGAGAGAGAGAGAGAGAGAGAGAGAGAGAGAGAGAGAGAGAGAGAGAGAAAGGGAGAGCAATAGAGAGAGACATACACACAGGGAGAGAGAGAGAGTGAGAGAGTGAGAGAGACCCTAACTGTAAAGTCGCCGAGTGCTGACATTAACGATTCTCTTCTCTTAACATCCATCACCTTTATCACTTCAATCAATGTGTCCATTCCATAATATCAAGGCTGTTACTTATAACAAAGATAGGTATATTGAACCGGACGCTATAATGAGGCTATAAATATATAGCATGTTCTGGCACTTAAAAATACTACTTCGCATTGTGTAGCTTCTTACCCTAGCTATCTGTGTCTACGGGGAATGGGTTAACCTAGTGATCGTTCGTGCTTGGCATTGGTTCTGAACATCCTAACTGTACCCACAGAGATATACTTTAGTTTCTCTTTCTCCAAATAAATGGTCTTATTGTAACTCGCTTTGGATAAAGCATCTGCTAAACGCCCAGAAGGTAAATGTAATGTGAATACATATGCTATAGCTCTAGCGGTTGGGTGTTTTAAATCCGAATGAGCCTGCCGGTGGCAGGATATTTATACAAAGACAATTTTTCCATACATTGTAATTTATTAATGCCTGGTATTAAATTAAACCGTTAGCGAAAGGCGTGACTAATGCTGCTCTAATACGGCTGGGGATTAATGGTGTGTGCTGAGTTACAGTGGGGATAGATGATTAGTCCACTGAGTCGTTCGCTAGCGTTATCATAGCGTGGGCTTGTTTATGCTGCACTAAGCTAAGAGAAGCTGCGGACATCTATTCTCCCAGGGAGGTAAACTCAGAATGAGGCTATTTAGGCTATTTGTATTGGCAGAAAAACAAGTTTGAACAGCTGTTTACATTGCACAATCAACCCCAATTCCCCGATTTGTTATTTCCCTGTTTAGCTTATTATTATTTTTTGTGTGGGCGTGTGTTTGTGTGTTTTTTTATGTTTTGGGTTTCATTATAAAATATGAAAAATGTGTCAATGTTGACATAACAAGTTCCTACATAAGGTTTCTTACACGTGGAATGTCATTGTCATGACTGGATCACCCACCTGTCAGTCAAGCTCCTGGTCCCGCCCCCTGGTGGTTTGAAATAATGAGATGCAGACGCAGGTACAACATGCCAATTGTTACGCACTGAGGAAGAGACAACCAGGGTCTGAGAGAATTTCTTCCTCTCACCCCAAAGAGATTTTATAATTCCGCTCATATTAATCTAATGTTGAGGTTGACGCCACCGATATATATTGTACCACA
>NC_079418.1:7326840-7331840 GCF_026213295.1 Gadus chalcogrammus
ATACATAGATATCTATATCATAATATATATTATCACGGCCAAAAGCTGTGTGAGCCTCCAGACGATCAAACGACCGCGTCTTCTTCAGATTGATGTGGAAGTGGAAGAACCAGAGACGTCGGAGAACCCGACGAAGTCCTTTGCGATTCATTATATCGTCTGCACACAGGTTTTGGCCGTGATAATATGTATTATTTGATATAGATATCTATGTATTATATGATATTATTTAGATGTAGAGCCCCAGGACTGTAACGCTGCTGGAGTTGTTATTAGGATCTAAACAACACGTCGGACTCTCGTCTCTGGTATTTCTACAACGAGACTCGTAGTGGGGGTTATCTCAGCCATGGTTGAGAATGAATTGGGGGAAAGGAACTTTGGCTTTGACTCCCTGAAGTACATGAACCACGACATGGAGGAGAAGGGGATTGTTGGCCGCGAATCTATCCCGCTTGAGCCCTGCTTCCCGCCGCCTCGGCAGCGGTCAGCGCTAATCACCGCCTCCTGAAGCGGTGGTCCATCGGCAGCGAGGCTCCGGCGGGAGACGACCGCGGTCAACAATCCCTTTCTCCTCCATGTTGTGGTTCATGCCTACTTGTACTTCGATGTCGTTCTGCCATTGCATTCAAAATTCTGTAACTAGCCTGTTACTACGAACTAAGCAACTACCATACACGTATTAGCATTTAGCACTAGCTCAATCACGACTCCTTCAGAATTCTTGTGGGTGGTTACGAACCAACCAAGTGGGCAGGGCCATGAATAATAGTTTGACAACGCTACGTCACAGTGTCACCTTATCCAGATTGGCTCATTTCTTCTGCCTTTTTCCTTTCATTGCCTATTGCATTCAGCAGACAAACTGCATAGATTTCAAACTTACCACAGCTCACAAACTTATTCAGACCTATGTTATTTAACAAACAACAGGAAAAATGTGATTTTAATGGCATGGGCTCTTTAAATATTCCCAACTTCAAAACCAAAATTAATCGACCCATCATTATTAAGGTTTTCACCGCTTTTACTTATGATCCTCCAGGTTTCCATGAACCGAGAGGCCATCAAAGCAGCAATGAAGCTCGTCTATCACCTAGCCAAGAAAGAAATTCCCCACACTACGAACTTCAGAGACATGATCAAGTTTGCGATGATCAATGATGATCAAGAGTTAGGTAAGGGCAAATTTAGCTTTTATGTGGAAATAAATAATTGACCTGCTGTTATTAGATGCTGTTCTATAGGAAATGGTTTGATTTCTCACTTCCATCGTTTAATGACTTTCAACAGGTTGTGAAGTCCTCCGTCCACTACAAGTGGGAGCCAATGCCACCTACACAAGCACTACCATCGCCAATGAGTTCCTGGCAGTTATTGCAGCCATGGTTGAGGAGGAGACACTGGCGACGGTCAGGGACAGCCCCTTTTTGGGGCTCATGTGTGATGAGACGGTGGACATATCCACCACCAATGAACTTGTTCTCTACTGCAGGTATGTTACAGTTGAAGCAAATGTTTGGTAATAAATTGCTATGATGTAATTGTAAAATATGTGGCGTGTGACATCTAAACAACTATGTAATATCTGATTATTCTTCCCTTTTTGCCTATGCCTGCTGCAGGTGCATAGATGGTGACGGCAACCTGCAGGTGAAATTCCTGCAGGTCATGCCACTTAAGGATGGCAAAGCTGTCACCATCAAGGATGCCATCACAGGGTACTTGGGAGAGAAGAACCTGTCCCTACAGAAGGTGGCAGGGTTTGGCTCGGATGGAGCTGCCTGTATGATAGGTGAGTTTGTGGTCTCTACATTAGATTTAATACATCCTGCATTCCCTTATCTATCTTAATCACTTATCACAAAATAAGAAGGAAAGGTAATACAATCCTATTGTTCTAAATATTCCTTTCCAGGACGAAAAGGCGGTGTGGCCACGCTACTGAAACAGGACAATGAAAAGATTGTCAACATTCACTGTGTGGCCCATCGCCTTGCCCTGGCTGTTGGCCAAGCTGGAAGTCAGGTGAAGTACATCGGAGAGACCTTCAAGCCCAACCTGTACACGCTATACCTGTACTACGATGGCAGTGCTGTTCGAAGTGAAGGCCTGAAAGAGATTCAGGTACAGTGTTAGTGGTAGTTACTTTGTTTCATGAAAAAGAGAGCAACATGTATTGTCATCTTTTGTTAGAATTAGGTTTTTGGCCACTAAGCTATCTGTAAAAAAAATACTTGACTTTGTAATATTTGCATTTCTTGTTTCTCTTCCTATCTAAGGAACTGTACATTCTTAAACTATATTTGTTTTTACAGGAGGTGCTTGATGAGATTCAGCTGAAGTTAAAGTGCACTCTATCGCTCCTTGCGCAGTGTTCTTGTTCACCTGAATTCTGACATGAACAAAGGTGTTGTCATGGCAAGAGCACTGTGGGGATGGCTGCACACATACAAGGCTATCGCAACCCTGTATCTTTTGTGTGATATCCTACCGCACCTATCTGCCCTCAGCAAATGCTTTCAACAGAAGAGCCTGGACCTGACCGAAATCCAACGTGCAGTCGAGGCCAAGAAGCAGGTTGTGAGGGAGGCCAGAGATGCGCCGCTGGTAGGAGGCAGGCTGGATGAGCTGGACCAGGACCTAGGTCCTGAGGGGCGACTGTACGATCTCGACATCATGGATTCCGTTCAGCAGAGGCAACAGTTCTCCCAAGTCCGTAGGGAATTCATTGACAATGTGATCGAAAACATGGAAGGACGATTCCCCCAAATGGACCTGTTAAGCGCATTCAGTGCTCTAGATCCGGCACGCTTGCCTACGAACTTGACAGGTGAGTATGGGTGGCAGAACATCACCACCCTGTCAGAGTTTTACTCTGAGGGGCCCTTCCCAATCAACTGGCAGGAACTTTCGGATGAGTGGATTGGGTTCAGGCAACAGCTTGCCGGCTACAGAGGCCAAACACCCAAAGTTATGTGCCAGCTAGTGTCCTCCAACGTCACCCTGTCCTGCCAGTACCCCAACATCAAGGTACTGTACAACAGGATGGTGGTGATACCTGCTCACACTACAGACTGTGAGCGGGCATTCTCTGCCTTGAAACGAGTCAAGACCAGGCTGCGGTCTACACTAACAGCTAAGAACCTCAACCACCTGCTGATGGTGCGGATCGAGGGACCAGACATAAGCCAATTCAAATTTAACCAAGCAGTGGAGCGTTGGGGGGGGCTGAGGAATAGAAAAATACTAATTTAAATAATAAAGATAAAGTGTTCTTCCAGCAGGTTCCCGAAGTACGTGTTTTTTTTTCTATATACATTACTGTATGTAATGTTCTGCATCTATGGTAACTTAGCCATTTTGAGTAATTTGGCTTTACTATATGAGTCAACATACTGGTCCTTCACAAGCCTCAGAATGATCCATTTCTACCTCAAATTTTCAAAAGCTCCACACCTTCCCCCCCGCTCGGTTTTCCCCCTTGGGAATTTTATCTAGAAAACCCCTGCGATACATGAAAAAACAACATAACAATAAAATGATAATTCATCAATACAGTAACAATACGACAATTAAATTAGACAATTCAATGACCTTTTGGCGCAGTACTTCAGCCATGCCTTGTCCTCACTGGACACCAGACAATCATGGACTAATCCTCCACACCTGTGGTCATGACTGTATATTCCCTCTGCTTCATGCTGTGGCTGTGTCTCGATTCAGGGGATGCATCCTTCGAAGGGTGCATTCGACGGGCGATTGCGTCACTGCGACGCGCAAGGGCGTCAGTTTGTTTTTAGAAGTGGTGGGGACAATAACCATAAGCTTGAGTGTGGTCTGAAAAGTGCTTGGTACCCTTATGTAAGCTATTCATCCATTCAACGCTGCATTACAATATGCTCTACAGTGTATTGTCAGGTGTATTCGAATATTCGAATACTGGTTCGGAAAATTAGTATTTGAAGCTTAAATCAGTATTCTGAGCTTCGTTATTTTTTTTTTCACGTACGTGACTTTATCAGAGCGAGGGAGGCAAACTATAAGCGTCAGCGACACCAAGCAGAGAAGCGAAAGAGGTGGAGGAAGAATAGATATCTTGTTTCCCTTTACTTTATAACACAACATTAGCAGGATCTCTGGAGGAAAAGTAATACTTAAAAGTTAAAACCTTAGCTTAGTTGTTTGTTTACGTTCGCTGTACAGCGCCGCGCCAATCAACTGTGACTGGCTTGCTGCAGAGCGCGAGCGTCTTGGGAATACCCGGTCAATATAATGGATATAATATGGTCACATAAGACAATCAATATTCGGTATTTGTTATGGATTTATTGTACAAATTCCCTGAAAATATGCACGTTCCAGGATGAATTGAAAAGCTCCCGTAAGGCATAGACGGATTATGACATATCGGGCCCCTGGGCACGTGGACTCCGCAGCCCACCCCCCCCCCCCCTTCCAACATAAACACACGCACCCAGAATACACACACACTTATTGGCGATAATAAGTCATTGGCCTATACCTGCAACTCAGCAGGATTTGTAGCACAGGAAAGGCAACTTCACAATAATTATTACAAATAAATGCATCTTTATTTAACCAAAACAGGTTAAAAAATATATATAATTGATGCAATTTTTGGCGATTTGAACAAATTTCGAATGCACCGCTTTCAACCACAAATAAAAACGACTTAAAGCAACTCAATACGAACAGTTCCTTACATTAATGGACAGTAACGCATTTCACCTATGAAATGCATTTTTTCCGGGCACTGTTCCGTGCGAAATCCTCCACGATATCATCTAAGTCCAGTGCATTGGTAAGGTCGCTCTCAATTGCCATGAGAGAAAGTGCCTTGAGGCGTTTTTGTGACATTTTCGTCGTCAGTTCATTTTTTATCCTGGACAGAAGAGAGAATCTCCCCTTCGCAATTACTGACGGGCAGAGTCAGAAAAAGCCGTAGCGCTACATACACATTTGGAAACATAGATTGC